>NC_067149.1:13472211-13772211 GCF_903995435.1 Acomys russatus
CGAGAGGTTAAGTTTAGGATTTGGTGTAGGAAGCCTCAGTTTTGTCAGCTACACCTACACACAAAGACGAAGCCCACACCTCACTACATCCTTACTAGGAACTAAATTGTCACCTGCCTTTGTCTCCTGACTCCATCTGCTTCCAACCTGCTCCTCTGCTGGTGGGATAAATAAGGTGGGATGGCACATGTTTACAGAGCCTTTTAAAATCATAATGAAATGAACTTAAAGGCTGGTTTGCTTGTCAGGTATATACCACACAGTGGTAGTTCTGAACAATGCTGGTGACAGGCTCCCCTGAGGATGCTCTCCTCAGAGCCCTCCCTTGGTTCTTGGCTAGCTCCAATACTGCGATGTGTGTCCTGGGTCATGGGTGTCCATGTACCGTTTACTGGGCTGGGTGTCCATGGGCTCCAGGTAGGAATGGTGTTCCTGCCTTTGCAGAATTCATCATCTCACAGAAGTAGCACACAAAGCCAGGCATGGTGGCAAGCCTTTATTTAATCCCAGCACTAAGTAGCACACAAATCCAGGCATGGTGGCAAACCTTTATTTAATCCCAGCACTCTCGAGTAGAGATAAAAAGGATCACTGTGGCTTTGAAGCCAGCCCAGTCTACATAGCAATTCCAAGACAGCCAGGGCTACATAGTACAACCCTGTCTCAAAAATCACGAACAAACAAAAACCCCACCAAGCCATGCTAACTAGAAATGACTAGTCAGAGGCTCAGGTCCTGCTGATGTGGACCACCTACCCATATGATCCCAATATGGCCTCATGCTCAGCTGTCCCTGGATGGGCCGTGTCCTTACCTTCTCACCTGGTTGCTGTCCTGCTTGCCTGCTCCCGGGTGTGGTCTTATTTGGTCTTGCCTGTATCTCCACATCTGCCCTCAGTATCCAGAACCCATTAGCCTTCCACTTTATCCCTTAGTCTCACCTGAAAACTTCCCTAAAACCTTGGAAACACATGGGTGAATAGGTAGTTCAGGGCCGGCAACCTGAAAAGCCTTAGAGGTGCTGTCATGGGCACCTCTCCAGTGCCTACAGAAGTGGTTTCCCCAGCAAGCTCTCTAGGGAAGGGGGTCACCGGGAGAAGCAGGGCCTTCTTCCACCAGCTTTAAAAATAAACACCCCATAGAAGAGAAAGGAAGAGAAAGCCATCCACCCAGCTTTACCTGAGCCTGGTAACAGAGAGGGGAGTGTGAGAGAGAACAAGAGGGAGATGCAGTTAATTACCCTTCCAAGCAAAGGTGAACGCTGGAGATGGCGAGACCCATTTACAGGAGGGAATAGACCCATCATTGAGACTAGAGAAAGGGAGGATTGTTCAGGGCCAGGACAGCGTCTCGATGTTCAGATTCCATTCCCTTTCTGGAGCTCTGGAGGGAGAAAGGTCATGCCTTGGGCTGGGAAGGTACACTTAGCAGACTGGGGAGGGGGCTACTATCTTAGGTCCGGTTCTGGGCTTGCATCCTGTCCGACCCCCAAGGGAATGGGCTTCATTCCTCTCTGGAAGCTGGTATGGGCTGTCAAAGACAGGGGTGCTCTGGGAGAGGCCCCCATTACCATCACAAGGGCTGTCAGACCCCACAATGCAGTGGGGCCCCAAGAGCAGGGTAACCCTAACCCTGCAGTGATTGAAACAGATAGAGGGGGAGCTCTCCCACACAATGGCGGTCCTGGCCCCTCTCCTCCTTGCACTTCCTCAAGCGCCTTTGTCTTCTGGTCCCTTGGGATTGGAGGCTCTCTCATTCCCCACAAATGCTGCCCATTAACCTCAGAATGAGGCCTCTAGGGGGAAGGCCTGGCCCTTTCTTTCCTTGCCTCATCTCCCAGAAGCCCTTCTGGTTCTCCCCTGCCTGCTGAGCAAAAAAGATGGCCAGCTGTGAAAAAATATCCCCGGGTTTTAATCAGTTCTACAGGAGCTGCTGGTCCTGTGGACATTTGCAGCCAGTGCTCAGGGATGGTAGGTGGTCTCGGGTGAGCAGTCCTGGGACAGTCCGATGGCTACACCAGATCCTTTGCCATCTACCCGTACTCAAAAGCACAAGCACAGAATCCTCTGGACCCTCAGTATACATCCTGGTATGACTGACAAAACATAGCTGTTCTGGTCTTTTGTGGGAGACCTGGGTTTCTACTGAGGTTCCTGAAAAGTGTGGGCGCCAGTCTTTAAAATATGGGGAGATGAGGAGGGAAAGCGATGGCTCAGAGCCTCCAGTGTTCACTCACAAGGAGATCTCTAAGGGATTTGGTTATCAGTTGTAGTATTTTTCCTCTTTCCAACACATTCCCAAAAGAAAAGAGCATGGGTGGGTGAAAGCCCATGTGTACGGGTGTACACGTGTGTATATCTCACTTCAAGGAATCTGGACTACATGCTACCAGGAGGAGGTATACATTTTGGAGCAGAGGAGGCTCCAGGTGGGACTGAGGGCATGGTTCTTTTGAATGCTGGCTTTACTCAGAGCCACACAGCTGGTGGTCCTGGGTCCTGCACAGGTGTGTGAGGTGCAGATTTCCTACTTGAGTTGGGCTTGGAGAGGAAGCCAGGAAGCAAGGCAGCTAGGGACACATCTGTGAGATGCTCAGCTGAGAGGCATGCTATAAACTGCAGGGAAGGGAGGACAAAGCCTTCAGTCGTGTGTGGCGATGTCAGGCCAGGCACTGTAGTCTTCCCAGCTCTCAACCGTCACTCTAATGTCACTAGACAGCTAGAAAATGAATTGGCCAAGAGGATCCAGCTAGCAGGCCACATAGAAGGAATGGAAGCCCAGGTCTTCTGGCAGCAAAGCCCCCAAAAGTGTGAGGCTTGGTTTCCAGCCTCTTCTGAGGGTAAGCAGACTGGCCCTGCTGCACGAACATTTCCACTCATCATGGCTGCAAGAGTGTCCAAAGGTCCTTCAGTGGCCCCCAGCACATAACAGGCTGGGGCAACTTCAAGTATTAAAGTGACCTGTATCTAAAGGACTCATGTGGTGTCCTACAGTTACATCATAAAACCATGCGCATGAGCACCGGCTCGCTAGCGAGCGCCCCCCTCCCCAATAATCCTGCATCACTCCTGCTTGGCTGGAGCCTGTCCTCTGCCCACCCCAGTACCCCACATAAACTATGTACCTCAATGTGGGGAACTTGGTGGCTGTGCCAGTCATATATCTTAACAACACCTGAGGGCACAACACAGCCTCTCCACACCAGGTGCTTGCTAGCTTTGGCCCTCAGTCAGCTCAGTGGGGACTCCTGGCCTGCCATGCAGTATTTGTCACAAACCACAGACACACTGCACCAAAAAGAACAAAAACCTCTCATTTAGAGTCCCAATAGGATGCCTTCCCCTCTGTCCCAGTTTCCTGGTAAGTGAAGGCTTTTGTGGGACATGCCCCTTGGGCTAGTATGCAGATATAAGTGAGTATATACCATTTGATTCTTTCTGTTTCTGGGTTAACTCACTCATTATGATCATTTCTAGCTCAATCCATTTATCCACAAATTTCCGGAATTCCTTGTTTTTAATAGCTGAATAGTATTCCATAGTGTATATGTACCACAGTTTCTTTATCCACTCTTCTACTGAGGGACACTTAGGCTGTTTCCATGTTCTGGCTATTATGAATAACGCATGGGAGAACAGCAAAATAAAAGGATACAGAGGGTCCTAGAAATCTCTAAGTAGAACAATATGATAGGCAGATTTGGGCCCAGGGGTCCCGCTCAAACTAAGGCACCAGCCAAGGACAATACAGGAGGTAAACTTTAAACCCCTTCCCAGATCTAGCCAATGGTCAGAATATTCTCCACAGTTGAGTGGAGAGTGTGATACGACTTTCTCACGTACTCTGGTGCCTCACATTTGACCATGTCCCCTGGAGGGGGAGACCTGGTGGCACTCAGAGGAAGGACAGCAAGTAGCCAAGAAGAGACTTGATACCCTATGAGAATATATAGGGGGACGTAATCCCCCTCAGGAACAGTCATAGGGGAGGGGAATAATGGGAAAATGGGGGGGGGGGAGAGGAATGGGAGGATACAAGGGATGGGATAAACATTGAGATGTAACAAGAATAAATTAATAAAAAAAATGAAAAAAAAAAAAAACAAACAAAAAAACAAAACCTCGCAAGACAACACGGTGGCTTTTGGAACAGTAGGCTCTCATATTTAATAGCAGTTAAAAGAGGAGCGTGTACAGGGGAATGGTATACCATGCTCTTTCCACAGAGGAGCCCCCTTAAGCAGCTGCCTGCAGCAGAGCTGCTTTCCCAGTGAGCATGAGGAAAAGGTTCCCTTTAGAGGTCCAGATGGATCTCACTGCATTTCTCCCACAAACGTGGCACTGTGCAAAACGAAAAGGCTGTTTCTAAAACGTCTGGGAGGAGTGACTAAAATGCAGATGGATAAAAGAGAAGGAACGAGTGGCGGAGGGAGGAGGGCACAGCAAACGCAGTCTGAAGGAGGCTTGCGGAAGCCACCCCAAGCCTGTACTCAGGGGGAAACTCCTTGCCAGTGCCATCCCTGTGCCTGGGACCTGCTGTGGAGCTAAGATGGACTGTTGGGCCTGGTGTATGACGGAGTCACTGGGAGATAGTCCTTTTGCTAACAGGGATTCTGGTGTCCTGTGTGTAGGTCCTGTTCTTCTCCATCCACGTCGGTGTTACCTGGTACTGAGGGGTTTGTTTTTTTCCCCACGAATGGTAAAAAATAAGTGAGCCGCTGCCTCACTAAGGCTCACAAGCCAGACTGTGTGCAGGGTTGGGAGGCTGCAGGCCTCCAGGCAGCAGTGTCTCACCTGACCTGAGACTCTTCAGGACACGTGGTCTGCAGGCAGCTGAGGTAAGGCCAGAGAGTCTGAGGTGGACAGACACACGTACTGTGCTCAAGTCCTCAAAGCCAGCTCAGTTCTAGGTAGGCCTATGGATAAGGTGAAAGAAAAAGTTCCACCTCAGCAACTCATAAGCTCCTTGGCACTGTAGGTCCCTGGCTTTCACAGCTCGGAAGCAACACGCTGCTTTCTGATGGGGAACAGCACAGGCTGGTGCACGGGCACACAGAGAAAAGCCAAGTGGCCGTGCTCATACACCCTGAGAGCGGATGAAATGTCCCTTCAGCAGGACTCTGCTGTGGAAGGCAGAGTGGACCTCTTCCTCCACTTGCTTTTCATTGTCTGTGACAGTTCCTTTGGGACAGAAATGGAGACTAGACAAGCAGCAAGATGGAGTGATTTTAAAAGTGTCCTCAAAGGACAAATGCTGTGACAGCCCACTGCAGAGCTCTACGCCGAAGGCTGACAAGCACTGGTGAAGGGCTTTCCTTCCTTCTCAGTCAGCAGGACTTCAGGTTAGTAGAATCACTTCTCACCCTTTTCAACAAACCCAGGACTTGGAGAGACCACCTTGTCTGCCTTCCCATCGCCCCTGCCTTCCCTTGGATATGAGGAGGTTTGGGGTGCTCCTCCTGAACCTCTGGGCCATTGTGTAGGCGGAGGATGAGACTTGCAGGCTTGTGCAGAGCACCTGGGTAGCTTGCTCTCTCCAGTTCTAGGAAGCTGTACCTCTCTGTGGTGTTCTCTTCCTGTTGGTGTTCAGGATGGCTACTGCAAGGGTTGGGTGTGCTCAAGATGGGGTAGGCTGTGGTACCCTAGGAGATATGGAAGCACTGCTGTCCCAGAAGCACACAGTGTTAGAGAGATTGTTTGGCTAGTCTCTCTGCTCATCACCGAAGCTGGTAACACTTTTGTGGCATCTTAGTCAGTGTTTCATGATGCAGTTATCCTCTTACCAGCAGTCAGGCTGAGAGTGCTGACCCTGAGTGCTGACCCCTGCAGCCAACGTCACAGTAAAGCCTTTGCATGGTTTCCGGAGGCTATCTGGCTGCCCCAGGCTCCAGAGATCAGAGCTACAACTCCAGGAAAGCACTTTCAGGTGAGGCCAAGGGACAGCTCAGAAGATGGGAGCCCTGGGCTTGAGCAAGACAAGCCATTAGCTACAGTTCACCCTGTCAAGTTCATGGTGACAGGTCAATGTCCAGACACATCCCGTCTTATGTGGCTATGCCCACAGTGCAGAGCTTGGGGCATTTTCTTTAAAGATGGTAGCTGAAAGGCTGTTGTTGTCCAAACATGACTGTGCCACCTCAAGAAGCCATGAGCTCTCTCTCCCCACAGTGAAGGTACCCTGCCTATTTTCAGGCTTCAGGGATCTGACTATTTAGAGACATCACTGCTGGAGGCCAGTATGAGACTCTCACCCAGGGACCTTTAAAAGCCACTGCTGACTTATGCTCTAAACCAAGTGTTATGGTCATAAAAGAAAGGACAGAGAGGAATGGCAAGTGAGCTGGAGTCCTGACCCAACTTGGCTTTCAAGATTCAAAACAACTGAAATAGCAAGTTGCCCCACTTGCCTCCCATCACAGGCCCAAATGTTTACTCAGCTCACTACCCCACAGCAGGCCAGAAGGCCTGGTTAGACTTACACTAATGAAACACCACCTATTGGACCAGAGTGAAATAGTCATTTTGCCACATACCGTACTCTCATGAGCCGATAATTCAGCCAACGAGGCAGACGGATATCTTAAGCTGAGGCTGGCTTTGGTATATCACATAGGCATGGCTCCAGGCTCTCCTGTTCACTTAAGCGAGCACTGGAGAGCTGACAGGCTGAGTATTTTTATCCTTTTATTTCTTTGTCTCACCTCCCAGCGCCAGGCACCAAATGAATTTGTGGAGCACTGGATAAGAGGCTGCTCACTGTGTTGGCATGACAGTGTAGTGTTCCCAGGATAGCACGGGAAGTGTGGCAGTGACTTCCTCTAAGCCCTTTATGTTCTTGCTTGTTCTTGTGCCTCTCTTACTATAGGGAAAGGTTATGTGAATACTGTACAGGGGTTAATAAAAAAATACAGATGCTCTCTTTGAGGAAGAATGCACAAATGCAGGGCCAGTCCAGGGGAGATCCTGGACCACTGGCTATGGGCAAGTGGCCTCTGTGGGCCCAAGGCCAACATTCAGGAGTGGTGGCTGCTGATGAGTCCTCGGAGCTGCTTGGCCACAGTGTCAATCAGCTTCTGCTTGTCCCGCTCATTTTTCCGGAACTGTGCAAACATGCTGTTCTTGCGGCTAGTATCTTTCATCCTAAACAGAGAAAGAGAGAAAGAGGGCAAAGTGTTTGAGATAGCACCAGACAAAAAGCAAGCAGAAAGCAGGATGGATGGCAAGATGTGAGGAGTTGGGACTATTCTCACTGTCCAGTCACCTACTCATTACGGAGCTGTCCTTTGGACACCCACCGCCTTCCTGACTTCAGCCGCCTTTTATTAAGAGCTAGCTTTGGAGGGTCAGGTCTTTATCCTTGCTCCTCCCCCACCCGATCCACCCTATTTCCTCAGATAAGCACTGTTATGGGAGTCTGAGACATGGCACAGGTCTGCTGGCCAGCAGACTCCTACAAATATCTGGGGTACACTTATGTCATGAGCTTGCTGGGACCTAAGAGATGGAATTTGGAAAGTGAGACAGAAAAATCTTGTCTTAAAACTAATCACAGGAGATCATAAGTGACCCCAGAGCCACTGTGTATCTTTAAGCCCTGCTCTAGCTGGTCACTCTTTTTTGCCCCTGAAAAAAAATGAAGGGTTGGCCTCTTGATTAGTTTCAGGATTATGGATGAGAGGATGGCCAGGTGGGCATAGTGCTTAGGGAGCAGGTTCCCAAGGGATGGGCATCCTCTCAGTTAACAAAGCCAGGCTTTATGTGAGAGATAGTCTGAGCTCTCAATGGTTTTATACAATCTCAGATGTTGTTTTGGTCCTGCTAAAGCTCTGAGGTGACATTCCTGGAGCAGAATAACGGAGATGGCTCTGTGAGGTAGATGGCCCTACTTGGAGGCAGGATTTAAGTGCAGACTGACATTACTGCAGTCTCTAGGTCCAGCCAAGCTACACAACAGAGCCTAGGACTACGCTGTTTTCTGTAGAGGGTGTGTAATCCATAGTGCCACTGCTGATGACTTTCTCTGGCCTAGCCTCTACACTCTGATTCCCAGCCCACAGGTGAGGTGGGTCGGCTGGCACCTTTGTTCTTAGAACTGAGCTGGCTCTCTGACTTCTCTGTTCTTAAGGCTGCATGAAGAAAGGCCAGAAGAAGGTCTAAGTTATTCCCAGGCATACTTCCCAGAGGTATTTGGCCACTCCTGAGCTTTATTTCCTCCTGTCTTTTGAAAAGGGCCATGAATCAATAGACAGGGATCTGACAAAGGCAATTTCTATCTTGTATAGATGCTACCCACCAGGTACAGTGTGTGCTCAGCTATATTTATATATCTACTGGAATGTATATAGTCCATAAGAGCATCTGAGTAGCAAGGCAGCACAACTGTCTGGCTCTCTGACAGTGACAGGCAAAGCTAGCTGTGACTTTTCTCCCTAGTCTAAACTCAGAGTAATTCTTTGGGGCTGGAATTTTTCATTAGTATCGAGCTCCTGTCAATACACAGAAGCCTGCTTTAGGCTAGGAAGGAAGGCAGATGACTTTTTTTTTTTTTTTAAAGACAGGGTTTCTCTGTAAATCCCTGGCTGTCCTGGAACTTGCTCTGTAGACCAGGCTGGCCTCCAACTCACAGAGATCCAACTGCCTCTGCCTCCTGAGTTCTGGGATTAAAGGCGTGCGCCACCACCACTTGGCCTGAGGGCAGATGACTTGACTGGGCTGGAAAGAGGGCATATGGACCTTAAGGTCCTGGTGAGCACAGTTTGCTACTTTAATACTAGTTGCACAGTTATGTTTGTGAAACTGACAGGCTTTTAGATTATTCTGAAGGACTCCCTTCCTTTTGCTGGAGAAGCTAAAAATCCAAACAACACAAAACCAACAGGAAAGAGGAAACAGGGAAGCCCTTTCTACATTTGCAGGACATTTGGCTTGACTGATGTAATAATTTCCTGCAGCAGTGCAGAGACGGGTGTCCAGAGATACCCTGTAGCTCTAGGGGAGGATCCTGCACTCTGTAGGAGAAAGAGAAAGCCAAGAGGCAAGAAGCTCTTGGCCGCTGAAGCCCTCGGTTGGAATCATACTCTCAGGAGCTCTGAATGCTGACAGTGACATGATGGTTTGTACCCAGGAATGTGCAAAACTTAAAGTGAACCCTCCCCTCTCCTATCTCCTGTACATGTGGCCTTCTCTTTTCCTTTAGATAGTCTACCTTTCAGTGACACAGGGACTTTGCTTTTTCTTGTATAGTGCTGGCAGTGCTTTGGGTGCTTCTGTTTTGCCTCACCAGGAATAGCCAGATTTGGAAAGAGAGCCTGGCAGGCTTGGGTAGCAGCTGCCTCTGGGAAAGGGGGAACAGGTCAGAGAAGAGAAAGAACTCGTCTGAGGCTGGAAGATGTAGATTTCAGTGACCTGGGGGCCTTTGCCTTTCAGTGTTGGGGATGAAGATTTCAAGTTCACTGGTGGCTAGGGCTTAGCACACAGCTTTGCAGCATGCTAGGCAAGAATGGCGAGATGCCACCAATTGCCATACCTAAGGAAGAGCTCAAACATCGGACTGTCTCCCCATTCCCACCATTAATGAGAACTCTGGCCACGGCATGCCTCCGTGAGGAATCCTCATGGGAGATGTGGGTTCTAGACCTTCACGTCACAGGCCTTGTCCCCAAGAGCTGGGGTTTGCTTAGAAGCTCTTCCGTCAGGGTTGAACTGCAAACCCTGAGCCAGTAAGAGTACCAAGCATGTGAGGAAACTTAATGGAAGAGATCTTTTCCCTAGTGCTGATGGGAAACATCCTTGCCATCACTCCCAGCCCCCAAATGAATTGGTAAACCAACAGTCTGTAGGAAACAAAGAAAGGGAAGTGCCAGCTAGGGTGGCAACAGGTTTAGAAGATTAGTTTGTCAGGGTGGAGACCACTCACAGGACCAGGATTTTAGTTTAGTTACTAGCATCACTGAGGAAACTGGAAGGACTTGCCTCAAACTGATGGAAACTTCCCAAGTGAACAATATACTTACTCTCTAGATATCCTAGAGAAGAAAGTCATTGGGAGAGAGAACCATGGGAGAAAGTTAACATGAAAGCACCAATTCTCAGCATGTCTCTTGGCTTCAACCCCAGAGCCCAGCACCCTAGCCTACTCTTGCCTACTCTCCGCTTCCCCCTTCCATCTGGTACACTCTCCAACCCCCACACCCCAGTAAGAAAGATTCACCTTGATTCCAATTTCTTTCCTAAAGCTCTATTCTGACCTGGGAGCAGACCACTGGCACCTGGCTGACATGTTGGCTTTGCTACAGTTGGTAGATAACCAGTTCAGTGAAGCCACATCTCTGAGGAGCTCTGCTCTAGATAGCACCAAACCCCAAGTTCTAGGGCATGCTCCTCTGCTGGCCAGGTTGGCCTGAGCTCAAACTAAGTCATTTTTATCTTCTCCTGTCTTCCTAGGTAAAGACACTTTGTCTAATTAGGCTACAAAGTAATACAAAATGTCATTTTGAACTGTACTTGTAGCTTGCCAGAGCTAAAAATTATCACTGGACTGCCAAGTGCAATGATCAAGATGGCTGAAAGCACCTATGACAGCTTCAAGAGCAAGGATGCTTTTCAAGGTGCTGGAAACAGGAAAATGGCCTTGTACACTACCTTGCCCCACCCCCATCCACTTCCCCATACAGAGCACAGGGTTGGGTACTCACTTTTCAAGCAGAGTCAGAGCTGTCACAGGGTTCACCCGGAGGTACTTGCAGTTGGGCTGTCCATAGTCAGCAAGGTATGTGGACCAATCCCACTGAATGAAGAGGTCCAATAGCTGAAAAATACCCCAATCCCCATAACAAGGGTTAACCAAAGAGACAAGAGAAGACAGGACCTCAGAAATCCCACTATTCTTTACTGCCAGCTAACTCATAAAATACAGAAATGAACATGTAATAAAAGCAAGAACAGCTGCAGGTCAGACTACAACTGAGTAAATGTTAGATGATAGAGTAACTTCCACCACAAGCACAAGTCCACTGCTGAGACCCCACAACAGCAGTGAGTCTCAAAAGCCAGCCTTTGGAGAAACTATTTTGGACTGATCTCACATGTAGGACCCATAGTAATCACCCACTATTCATCTGAGAAATGCCTATCACGAGCCCTCTGCACTCCAAGCTGTACTTGAGGAGCCCAGAATTCAATAATGAACAAATTAGGGAGTGCAGCCCAGGGCCTCAAAGAAGCTTCAACTTCAGTTAGTCAGCACTGATGCTCTACATACTCTCATTTTGTAGACTGGCCAATGTCCTTGCTACCCTTGCTGTGTTAACCCACTGTCTGAGACAGCTTGGGATCAGGCAGTAAGTACGTCTAGCTAGTTTCTCTTTATTTGACTTCCATCTGGACACTTCCATTGCCATTTTCTTACATGATACTGCCATTTTTGAAGACTGTAGTCTCATTGTCTCCACTGTTCCCTAGTCTTTGTTTTGTCTGATGCCTTCTCAGATGTATAATATGTATTTCCAAGTAGAATTCCACACAAGTAACACCATGTCCTGCACTGGAGGCCATAATCTGGATGAAGGTTACATGTTTTTCTTTTGCAAAACTACCACAGAAGTTCTATTGTGTTATTTTTAAAAGTTGACATTTGTTTGTTTATTTTGTTTTGCTTTGTATACGTACATGCCAGGCACTGTGTGAAAGTCGGAGGACCATTTGTGGTACATGGTTCTCCCCTCCCACCATGAGGGTTCTGTGGATCAAACTCAGTTTATCAGTCATGGTGGCAAGCACCTTTCTCTTCTGAGCTATCTAGCCAACCTCTATTCCATCGTTTTTAATGCATCAAGGCTCACATCTTTCCTTACAGGTGATGTTAATATTAACTTTGACCATTTGGTTCAGGTCGCAGGTGAAAGGTATCTCAATGGTAGCATCGTTATCTCTCTCTTTATAATTAACAGACTTCTTCAGGGAGATATTGTTTCAAACTATGTAAACCTTCTGGTTCTACTCAGGCTTTGGCCTGCCACTGTTGACTAGATTTTCCTGTGACAACATCTACTGTAGAGTCTGCCCACAGGACTTTCTCCAGGACTACTCCACTCCTTTTCTAGCTGTTAATTCCAACCCTTCTGTGAGGAGGGAAAAATCAAACAAACACAACACTGCTCCTTCCCATTCTTTACCTAATCACACACATCAGTGTGACCTGCTGGGTATTTACCATGACAGGACGGAACCCATCAGTCTATTTGGTTGTCTGTAGTTCCAGCTTTAGCTTTCAGGGTTCCTCAGGATTGGTCTCTATATTTTTGACCTATCTCTTTTCTGTTTTGAATACCTCCTTCCTTTCAGGTTTTCCAAGATGTCCCAAGCTCATCTTCTATCTTTCACTGCCTCAGAACTGAAATCATTCTCTTATCTGAGGTGCTTTGGTGCTTTCTTGAGCATAATGGATTTAGAAGCCAGGATCTGTGCAGGATACACTTGTTTCTTCTGGGGGAATGCTTTACCAAGGCCTCTTTGGTGGGCAGAGCTATGTAAAGCGTGTGTGTATTGTGTATTTCTGTACCTATGGGCGCATATGTAGCAAGGCCACAAGACCATACTGAGGCTCCCGAGTCCAGTCTAGCACTACAGATGCACTCCAGTCTCTTCCCCCTTTCCTGGTTTATCACTTCTTTTTCTGGAATGGGAAGCTTGGTGGTCATTAGAGTAGTTGACTTATTCCTTCAATTCTAGCATAAAGTGTTTTCAGAGTTGCTAACACACCCCTGTCAGATACAGATTTCCCAACTATAACTCAGGGCTCAGACATCACACTTGTTTTAACCCTTGCTGGTTTTCAGCCACTGAGGCAAGCTTTTCTTTTCACCATTTGGTGTGATCATTCTTTTTTTTTTTTTTTTTTTTTTTTTTTTTTAAACACATTTTTATTGAAAAATAAAATAATTCCTATTGCATCTCATTTGCTATCCCATCCCATACATCCTCCCATTCCTCCCTCCCTCCCGCTTTCACCCCATTCCCCTTCCCTATGACTGTGACTGAGGGGGACCTCCTCCCCCTGAATATAGTGCTAGGGTATCAAGTCTCTTCTTGGTAGTCTGCTATCCTTCCTCCGAGTGCCATTGGCCCTCCCCAACAAGGGGACATGGCCAAATATGGGGCACCTGAGATAGTGTGAAAGTCAGTCCCCAGTCTCCACTTAACTGTGGAGAATGTTCTGTCCCTTGGCTAGGTCTGGGTAGGGGTTTGATGATGGCTGCACATATTGTCCTTGTTTGGTGCCATAGATCAAGCAGAACCCTTGGGCTCAGATCCACCCATCATAGTGTTCTTCTTGTAGGTTTCTAGGATCCTCTGGATCCATCTATTTCCCTATCCCCTATATTTTTCTCACCTAGAGTCTAAATAGGATGTCCTCCCCTCTGTCCCACTTTCCTGGTAAGTGAAGACTTTCATGGGACATGTCTCTTGGGCTAGTGTCCAGTTATAAGTGAGTATATACCATTTGAGTCTTTCTGCTTCTGGGTTAGCTCATTTATTATGATCAATTCTAGTTCAATCCATTTGTCCAAAAATTTTGGAAATTTCTTGTTTTTAATAGTTGAATAGTATTCCATAGTGTAAATGTACCACAGTTTCTTTATCCATTCTTCTACTGAGGGACACTTAGGCTGTTTCCATGTTCTGGCTATTACGAATAAGGTTGCAATGAACATGGTTGAGCATATGTCCCTGTTGTGTGCTGGAGGTGTGATGATTCTTATCTCTCTTGTCCTTCTTCCTGCTTCCTCTGCACTCACTTACACTCTGGTTAACTTTAATTGTTCACTTTGCGGTATATGAAATCAAACTGTACCTCTAAAAGTGAAAGTGCAGGAGTGAGGCATCTCTGCTCACACTTACAACCCACTACAGGCATTATTGTGTTATCTGTTTTCTAGTTTTAGCTATTAGTGTAAACTCCGCCATTCTCCATTCTCTATGCATCTTTCCCATCTACCTCTGCGGGTAGCCAAGCTAAGTTCTGATTTACCATGCTTTTGGTAGATTTTTTTTCATGCTTTCCTTTTTCTAATATGAAGGGCACACCATAGCTATTCTCCTGTACTATTGCTCTATAGAACTATGTTTGAGCTCAACATATAGACGCTTTTTCCTAAACAATGATTTAGTCACACAAACGCTATGGGTAATATAAATACACACATACATATAAACTAGAAGCCATTTTTAAGAGATGATAGACCACATATAATATTTTGGGAGCATTTTACTGCCAAGCTGTGAGGGTAAATGCCAATATTTATAGAATAGGACATAGTGATAAGTTAGCGCTAATTTGATCAAAGGAGAATTCAATCAGTTTGATCTCAAACAGAGATAATTTGTTTATGATAGTCATCAGAACAAGAGAATTAAACTAGAGTAGTAGTTTATGATATTTCATAAGCTAGACAGATTAACATGATACATCATAATAATTAGTTAGAACACAAAAATGTGTACATAAGTGGGACAGCCTATGAGAAGGGATCTGTGTTGAATAGCTATACTAAGCAGGTAACTGCTTTGCTGCATGCTGCATGCTGTATTTCTTCATTACTTTGAACCTTCTTCTTGCTTAATGTCAAGTTGTGATTCTGACTTCAGGATGGTAGGGAGAAAGAGAAGCAGAGGACAAGTGACATGTAACAATCAAGGTAAAGGAAGGTCTCCACCTGCATTCTTAAAGCGGCTGTAGGCTTTTACTCGGTTTTAAGTCTTCACTGACTGTATTTCAGAGTTAGGGGCCCTTCTGAAGCTGGGCCAAACTTCTTAAAGACATTTTTTTTTAATTGGTTTGTAGCCAAGAGAGACTAGAAAAATTCAAAGGAGTCAAAGGAAACACCTTTTTCAGACTTAGCTACCTAGACAACAAACTGACAGGCTCTAACAGCAAGACAAACGCAAAGTTCTAGTAAAGAACTTGGGTGAGATGGTGTAAAGATAATACAGGATCTGTCAGCCTTTCTAGAGTGACTCATGCACAAAAGACACTAATAATTTTGGTAGGTGACTTACTGCGGCGAAAGGAGGAAATCTTCAAGGAAGCTTTGCTGTCTAGTTCTGAAGCAAACTCTCTGGGTATCTGTCTATTGCTTGTGCAGAAAGCCTGGATTCCTGCTAGTTATTATGCCACTAGAGACTACTGATTCGTGGGCAAAGAGGACTATTGGATGCTCTCTGCCTTCCCTGCTGATTCTATGAACATCCTCCCAGAGAGTGATGGCTAATCTTCATAGTCAGTGTGACTGGATTTAGAATCTCTGCCCTGTGTAAGTGTGCTTCCAGAGTTTTAACTGAGCACAGAGGCCTTGGCCTATGTGGACTTCGATATTGAGAATGAACCGCAGGGGAAGGGGAAGCGGGAAAGGATGATGAGCACCATCATCTCTGCTTCCTGACTGAGGGTGCGATGAGACCAGCTGCCTCACGATGCAGTTGCCATATCTAGAGCCATTCTCACCACACCTTCCCTGCCATGGACGGTTCCCTAAAACTATCCCCAAACAACTGTTTCCTCCTTAGGTTGCTTCTGTGAGGTATTTTGTCACAGGTAGAATAGCAGATATATGTGAAAATGACATATGACTTCTCCACAGCACTGAACAGCATACTGCTAGGTTCCTAGCCAGGTTCCCAATAACCACATTTAAAAGGAATTAGAAAAGGTGAGCTGACATTTTGGGATGATGGAGCAAACTTAGAATTTGTGTTTCCCAAACCAACTTGCCAAGCAGACCAAACCTAGGGTTTTCCCAGGTGGCACTAGGGGATAGACTGTCTGAGGACAAAGGAAGCATCAAACTGGGTGGATCCCATGCTGGGAGGGAAGCCAGCCTTGGATATCTGACTTCACGGTTCCCAGGGAAGGCGCCCAGAAGCAGAGCAGGAGAGGATGCTGGTCATGTCTGCATAGGCTCCACTGGGTAGCACTGGCCCAACCTCATGTTGGTAAAGCCTCCTCTTTCTACTCTGGTGCAAAGATTCCAGAGAACAAAGAATGCCAGGGACAAAGGTAAGCGCACACTACAATGGACACGTTGACAGAAGCCACATCCTGCTTCCCATAGGTTGATTTGTTGACAAGGTTTCTCTTGAACAGGCCCACGGATTCCTGTAGAAACTGTGCTCTGAAAGCAGGAATGCCTTCATACCAAACAGGATACAGTGCAAGATCATAATGATAGCATGGCTCTGAGATACTTGTAAAATCCCACAAAATTATAAATATGCTGTGTCTTCTGTAAGTACAGTTCCCTCACATAAGAGAACAGGGCTCCTTGCTCACTGACAGCCTGACAGGGTGAAACTCATCACACCATCATAAAACATTTTTCATAACCTACCACTTAGAATGCAGTACTGCACAGCAAGAACATGCAGTCTCAGGGTTCCCCAGCTGTGAGTGTGACACAGACAAAGCTTCTATCAACAGCTGAGGGCAGGCCAAGAGAAAGGCTGTAGAGAAACTGCTGAACAGCAGACCTGACCATGACCCATCTGTGTTTATTGCCAGGATTTCCCCTGACCCCCTGCCCTTGGCTCTTCAATTCAAAGAACAGCTTTGGCTTGCCTCCTGAATGACCTCAGAAATGTTTCCTGATACAGACATCTGGGCAAATGTCCGAAGAGGAACGGAGAACTTTAACAAACATTGCCAACAATGTCGCAGGCACTCCTGGGTACTGCACAGGGAAGGTGGTGAGATGCCATGTCTAGTCTTGAACTGAGGATGGAATGAGCAGATGCAGAGTGAGGGACATTAAAATACTTTAAGAGGATGGTTCGCAAGAAAGGCTTCTAGGCTCAAGCCGGGCCGGCAGGGACTGGCAGAGTTGAGGTGGAGGTGCCAGGCAAGGAAGTTGACAAGGCTGTCTCTAAGGAGTACTTTGGAAATAATTAAGAGAAAGAAAGCAAGGGGCAAATAGCCTTCTTGTGCTAAGTCAAGGGCACTGAGTATCACTGACAGCCTTTCTACTTGTTTTTATTAAGGATGCTCCTTGCTATTTTCTGGGTAGAAGATAGAAAACTGTAATCACTATCTGCTTTAAAGACAACAACAACAAAAAACAACAAAGTTTTATTGGAACAAAGTTGTGTTCACTGGCTAACACCTTACCTATGGCTTCTTTTTGTGTAGTACTAGCTGAGGCCAGTAGCTATGACAAACACCACCACATGCCAGGAAAGCCTAAAGCTGTACTCTTGGGCTTTTTAGGGAAGTCTAGCTTTAAATCCAGGCCAAGAAGGGCAGTGTGTGTGTGTGTGTGTGTGTGTGTGTGTGTGTGTGTGTGTGTGTTGTCTCAAGATATGAGACTGTTCATATCTATTAAATAAAAGAAAGGAAGATAAGAAGACAAGGCACTCAATCAAAGGGTGTGCTAGAACCTTCATTATTGTAACAACTGGCACCAGAATTCCTTTAGGAGAGAGAAGTGCTTGAGGAGACTGTCTGCTTGGGTGAGCCCCTCAAGATACAGAAGCATCCACAGAGAAAGGAGGAGAAATTTATGCTGCTGGTTAAGAGGTAGATCTGGAAGACATGTGAGAGAGGCTAAAAAGAGAATCTCTAATGGTTCTATGCCTGGCCAACTCTTGGTGTGAGTGAGCCAGCCCCAAGGGCATAAGAGCAGGAGAACTGACCTGCCGCCTGCAGTTGGTGGCATTGGGTGGCCTAGCCAGAGCACTGCTGGAGACCTTGCCTTGGCGGTGTGGATAAGGGAGAGCCAGCTCAGCTACCACCCAGGCCCAGATGCAGGGCTCTGAAGTGGCCCACCCAAAATCTATATCATCTGCAAATGGTTGAGATGTGTGAAAGAAAGCTGCAGGATCTCCATGACACATAGGACAACAAGATAACCGGGAGGGGTCCCAATGAGGATCCAGTACCAATGATGTCACAAAAGCCAGAGATCTTGAACTAGACCAATGACTCACTGCAACAAACATTTGCAAGTGAAGATGTGTGGACAGAGGAATTCATTGTGACACACTATAGCTTCCATGATGAGATTCTTTCTTTGCTTTGATTTTGTTGTTTATTTGTGTGGTAGTAGGAGGCTGCAAGGGCAAAGGGGAATATGAGGGGATGGAGAGATAAGGGGACTGGGGTGTATGATGTAAAACTCACAAAGAATAATAAAGTTAAAAAATTAAGATGGTCAGAGGAGATGAACTTTTCTTAGCCCATATAAATAGTGCTTTGAAATTAATTAATACGTATATGCAAATAAATGCAAGCACACGCTCATGCACATGTGTGCGTGCGTGCCAGTCATGCGCGCGCGCGCGTACACACACACACACACACACACACACACAGGCCTCTAAAGGTGATGACAATCCTCTGTGTCAAACTGCAGTGGAGAGGAAGCTGTGGATTGGAATATTCTTTTATCTATTCATATCTAATTGTAGTTGGCTAATAAATTGTCATAAACATAAATATACATTGAAGTTGAGTTTTCAAAATTTATTTTACCAATAGTGGTGCTCAATGAAAAGTTTTGAGAAACTGGCTAGAACATGTAGGGAAAACGATTATAACCAAGCACAGCTGCAGTTGCAACACTTTGGAGCCTGAGGAAGGGGGACCATGAGTTCAAGGCTGGTATGGGCTACACACTCAAGTTAGAGGTCCGGCTGGGTTAAATAATAAGATCCCATCTCAAGAAACAAACAAAAAAGTAAGAAAACTATCATGAAGTCATAATGAACGGCTTTTGTCCTTTTCATAGGTGTATAAATGAAGAAACAGTTGCAGGCCTTCTGTGGGTCACGATTATAAATCACAGGCCAGGCCCTTCCTAAGGTCTAAGAAGAATGCCTAACACTACAAGATGGCAGAGAATGCTTTTACACCTGCTAAGATGGAATAACCGGGAATGTTAGCAGCCTAGGAAATATAGTTGGGTCTGGCAGAAGGTTTAGTAATTGCTAACTTCTTGAACTCTTTGTTTACTCGTCTGAGGAGATAGAGCTGAATAAAACTGAATTTGGAATTCCACTGCCAAAATTTGGAACTAATCACAAAATTTGGCTTTACTCTGAAAACTCCAGTTTCACAAGGAATCTATATCTCATACCTGCAGTATATTAATACTACTTCCTGGGAAGGCTGGACTGCTACCCTTATAGAGTTGAGAAATTTTCTCTGCCTTTTAATTATAGTTACTAATTATATTTTAGTTACTGATTATTCTTTTAAAAATATATCTCCTCAAGTTCACGTTGGAAACAGGTGGTAAAACAATTTGCTAAAAAGGTCTAACTGGCCCAGCACCTGCCTTTGAGAGTCAAAGGTGACACCCAGATATCAAGTCTTATATGTTAAATCTCCAGTAAGGAAAGATTAAAACTCAGAAGATTGACAGTTCCACTCTGTTGGACGAAAGGGAAGAAAACAGGGGATTGCAAGCAATCAACTAATAGAAGCCAAGGAGCAGCAGCAGCAGCAGGAGAGGCAGAGACCTGCTAATGGGAACCTCTACCACAGGACAAATGCTAGCCTAGTTATCTTGCTTACTTATGTTATTTAATGCTCAGAAAAGCCAACAGTCTAAAAGTAAGTATCACTGCCATTTAATAGACAGAAATGAAACTTGTGAAGGATTAAATATGGTTTGACAAGCTGGGGCGGTAACTCAGTTGGTAACAAAACAAAACAGTCCTGCCATGCCTAAGTCTGTAGCCTTACAACTCGCAGAAAAGCTGTGTGCAGTGAGGTAAGAGGTGGAGACAGGAGAATGCCTAGAAACCCGTGGGTCGCATAGGTCAGTGCACACTAACGAGAGCAAGAGACCCTGTCCAAACAAGGTGGAAGGCGAGAACTGACACCCAAAGTTGTCTTCTTCCTCCATACAAGTGCTATGGTAAGTATGCTGCTTTACTTTTTGGTTGTGATTAGACAGTGTGACCAGGGCAACTTCCAGAATAAAGAGTTTATTGGGTTTATAGTTCAGAGAGTGAGTCTATGAGCATCATGGTGAGGAGCAATGAAGCAGGCAGGCAGACATGGCACTGGAGCAGCAACTGAGAGCTTCCATCCTGATCAAAGAGGCAGAAAGAGAGCAAGCTAACTGGGCTTTGAAGTCTCAAGGCCCAGCCCCAGTGACACACCTTCTCTAGCAAGGCCATATCTCTTAATCTCTCCCAAACAGTTCTGCCAACTGGGGCCTAAATCTTTAAATACATGAGTCTATGGGGGCAATTTCTGGTTCAAGCCACCACATATGCCCCTGTACATAAACACACAAACATACATGCACACACAAACAGAGCACATGCATATATCATTCATGTACACAGAGACACACAGACAGACAGACAGACAGACACACACACACAGATATCTTTTATAAATGGATTTAGCTTGGGACAGCCTCACTCCCAAGCCTGTTCTTTCCCCTCCACCTGTTTGAGCCAACTGACAGCATCTGCAGAGAAGACCCCAGTGTGTACAGTAGCAGCACTTCAGGCTGAGGAAGTTCTTACTTCAGGCTGTGGGAGTGTGTGGGGAACCGCAGAACCGCAGCTGTGCTGGTACTGACCATTACTTGTTTTTGTCTGCAGTTGAAACATTGTGCTCCACTGGTTGCCTTCATTTTCCTTGTTTTGAGTCTCATGATTTGGCCCTTGGTTTGCTCCCTCTTGGGGACTTTCCACAGTGCTGTTGGATTGCTGTTCCTCCCCTATATAAGCAGTCTGTTACTCCCAATAAATGGCATTCTCTTAGCAGGAATGACCCACTATTGTGTCATCTTTTCAATCCACAGACCCTCGCCGCCGTAGCCTAGACTAGTAGCACGGGGGCTGCGGTGGAGGTTCCACCGAGATACAAAAGCAGAGAAAGTCTGACTGATCACCCTGGGGAAGCCGGACAGCACCACTTGGAGGTAAGACACGGGTGTACTGGGATGGGTGCGGCTAGCTCTTCCACCGTTCTGGTGGGGCAACTAGTGAAACTGTTTAGGGAACAAGGCACTGGGATTAAGTGGAAGACAGCAAGAGATTTTATCCAAACTGTAGAACAGAGCAGCCCATGGCTTTTCGTCTCTGGGGGCCTAAATCTTTCTGACTGGGACCAGGTAAAGTCAGATTTGCAAAAGGCCTTACACAGGGAAGGCCCAGAGACGATTCCTATAGCTGCCTTTTCTCTCTGGAGGTTAGTGAGAGCTGCTTTACTTAGCGAACGAAGATAGGAAAGTGAAAGAAAACCTTGGGAAGGAGGAAGCTGTTTTAAATGAAGTCCAGGAAAATCCCCTACAGGGGGAAATGGGAACTGGGCCTGCTCCGGCAGAGGCAGGTGTACGGAGCCTTGCAGATGCCTGCCCAAGAGAATGTTCAAACAGTCACCCCCTTCTACCCAATTTGTCCCGCAAAGAAATCCATTTCTGTCCAGGACCTCGTCTGAAGCACCCCAGGAAGCACAGGATTGGACGTCTGTGCCTCCTCTTGCGTCATACTACTTCCTCATATGGGACCCGAGGCTATAGGTACAGGCGTCCTGGGTCCCCTACCTTTAGGAACCTTCTGACTGTTGCTTGGAAAAAGTACTGCTGTCATGAGACTGGTATGGGTGATTCCTGGGATTAAAAGTATGCTTGAAGCAACTAAAGGGGGCAGGAGCAGTTTGACATATTGTGGAACATGCACATGGCTACTTGCTCCCCTGTGTACTCCCATACTCGTGTCACCCCTGTTCCAGCCACTAATGCTTCCCGTCACCTTCACACACTCAATCAATATTTGGCCGGACCTTGGAATGTAAATTTTACAAATTATACAGGACAATTGGCTGCCCAAATTATTAAAATTAATGAGACTCGGATCCCCCCTATTATGAGAGGCACATTTTTGCAAGGATTGCAGACTTTTGGCAACCTGATGAAGGAGTGGGATGGAACCTTGTGGCATAGAGGGGTTTCTCCCTTATGCTTCTATGTTGACTCCACACACAACACGCGGTTCAACAATTCAGGCTAAAGCAAGCAGGCTTGTCCCTAGCTATGGACAATCCCACTTCCCAAATCTGGATAAATGAGTCTTCAATGATGGGTAAGATCCGGGGGATGTATAATCAACCTAAGACAGGAAGTTCATGATACACACGGGCTCTCCCATCACGGGTAAGACATACATTGATATCCAGGACTA
Organism: Acomys russatus; assembly: GCF_903995435.1. Taxonomy (NCBI): domain Eukaryota; kingdom Metazoa; phylum Chordata; class Mammalia; order Rodentia; family Muridae; genus Acomys; species Acomys russatus. The sequence continues at coordinate 13,494,405 of NC_067149.1, forward strand.
CCTAAGGCAGGAGCTCATTTTAGATACAGAAGGGGGACCTGTGGGGAACCGCAGCTGTGCTGGTACTGACCATTACTTGTTTTTGTCTGCAGTTGAAACATTGTGCTCCACTGGTTGCCTTCATTTTCCTTGTTTTGAGTCTCATGATTTGGCCCTTGGTTTGCTCCCTCTTGGGGACTTTCCACAGTACTGTTGGATTGCTGGTTCCTCCTCTATATAAGCAGTTCTGTTTCTCCCAATAAATGGCATTCTCTTAGCAGGAATGACCCACTATTGTGTCGTCTTTTCAATCCGCAGACCCTCGCCGTAGACTAGACAAGCAGCGTGGGCGCTGCAAGTGCAGATTCTATGTTTGAGGAATGGTAGCACTTTATTAAGTAAGATAAACTTTGCAGGGGTATAAAGATAGATCAAACTGAAAATTTTCACACAGGAAGATATGAGGCAAGGAATGAGTGGCCTAGGATGGTGGACCACGGCGAGAGAATAATGGATGACTATTGTCTCGGATTCAGCTGGAAGGTTTCAAGGGTAAATAAGAGAGTAGGACAAAAGGAATGCAGTAACAGTACAGCTGTGAATAGTGGAGCTGTAGAAAACTATAGAGTTCCTAACTCATAAAAGGCTTCAAATGCAGATGTTTTAAAGACACTGTACCAGCCACTTCTTGGGCCAGCAGTCTGAAACTTCTGTTCAGTTCTCACAGTAGACTAGAGAGGAGACAGTATCACCAGTGACCTTCTTGTGCCCACCTCTGCAGCCCTTTCCTTAGCAAGGCATGCTGGATGTCCAGAGCATCACCTGCATCTTCTCCTGCCTGCTGAGCTTTGACTCTTGCCCTACAAAGAGGAAACAAGGCTCAGTGAGGAGAATTTTGAGTTTGAGCCAGTGTTGAAGGGCTGTCGGAACACCGGTGTGGGCTAGATGAAAGGCCTCACAACAGACAGATCCCCACCCAAGTGGGCTGCTGTCCCAGAAGAGTTAGTGGGGCTCCCTACATTGCTCCCCAAGCCTGCTGGCAGGGTCCAGTCAGTACAGGACTTCTAAGGCTATGTCCAGTCAGACCACCAGTAGGAGAGAAGGTTCTGCCCGTTTACTGCGATCCTACTGAGTGTTGGTGCTGTGGTATATATTTACACAGATAATTTTATTAGAGTTCACAATTCTGTAACAGTCAGCAGTGACCTGTTTTATAGAGGTCAGGAAGACAGCTATCTGCCCAAGATCATTAATTTAGTACACAGAAGGCTTCATCTTTATTTAAAAGTTTCTAACTCCAAAGTGACACCCTTTACCACCACACAATGAACATATGATGTAAAAATGTTGGGCCAGTGTTGTAATTCCTGAACTTGACTCATAGCGAGTGACACAGAGAAAATGTAGGTATCAGTCCAGACCTAGACCGTAGGGAGTTGACTGACAGAGTCCTTCTGTCGTTGGGAGAGAACACACAGAAGCACATACTAGAGCACAGGTGGCGAAGCCGGCACTCACAGCAAGGAAGGTGAACACAAAGCATGCCGCCTCTGAAGTAGGAAGTGAGTGTTACATTCCCACTTTAGAATTCTCAGGATTGAACCAGTCTTCAAGGCTTTTGTAAGGAACAGAAAGCTGAGCTGGCATGACAGGATAAGCTCTGCTTTCATGGCAACCTTCCTCCAAGGAGCAGCAGTGCCTGTTAGCCACTGGGTAGGTAGGAGAAGTTAGGAGAAAAAAATTATCTCGGAGCAGGAGAGCTTTAAATCATCTGTTCTCAGAAATCTGAGGAGGGGGAAGTGGAAGTTTTGTTTCTTTTAAACTCACTTATGTTATATAAATATGTTTTTGTTTATTCCCAAGTGTGGGGCATGGGGCTACTTTTAGTTTGTCCACAGCTGTTAACTATGATTGCCTTCTGTGGGCTTATAGAGGGGCATGATCTTTGCCAGCTGCAGTTTAATTCTGAGGACTCTGAGAGGATATACATGCCAGAGCACTGAGAGGAAGAGGAGCCTGAGGAAGAAGAAGGCTGCTGCTGGTTTGTCCTCCTCCTGTGTTTGCTGTTTAACTGGACTGCTGGATATACTGACTACAGAGATTGGAACTGCACCCAAGGAACTAAGTCTAAAGGGGTTTACATCCCTTTTCCCTTCTTTCTCTCCTACCTAGTGTTGGAGGGGAAGTTGGAAGGGAGGTTTTAAGAAACTCCAATGAAATAAATAATTTTTTAAAAAGGGCTACAGGAACGTGCAATCTCTCCCCTAGTCTGTATGCATGAGCTGAATCTATCTTGTGTGTTGGAACAGTAGAAATTTACTCTGTGAAGGTATGGGGGTTTTGATCTAGTATTTTCTCTGCCTATTTATTATCTCCTCATTGGAGCATGGTCTGTTATGGGGGCTCAGCAAGTCATTGCAGCTTTCTGATTTATAAATTAAATGAATTTTTGTTCAAACCTGCCCCCTTTATCAAATTAGGATCTGAAAAGAGGTATAGTAAGTGAAAGCACACTTAAATGTCGCTTTGCTATGACAGTCAACAGCACGGACACCACAGAGGTGTCATTATTAATCAAAGGTTCCATTACCCTCTGTGAACCTCACAGGAACAGGAACCCTTTTGACTTTTGCTTCAATGTAACGACAAACCAAGCCCCTGGCTCTCACCCAGGCTACAATTCCCTTTTCCCATCCTGTCCCTGTCCTTTGGAGTGAAGCTGTTCAGATTAGTGTTTGTCACATGACTTGTTCCTGGAAACTGAGTTCTATCAAGGAAGGACTTTCGTAGGTGTCAGGTCATCAGTATAGAGTTTTGAAGAGAGTACCAACAGTTTAGACAGTGTAAGGATGAGCAGTCTATTCTTTTACCTGCGATCTCTCCCATGCTACAAGAAAGTCACCTCAAAATACAGATCAAGGTGACACTGGAAATGATCACCTTATTCTAGCTACTCCTTTGTCCAGTCCTTTCCACATTGTCACAGCCCATGTTCCTGACTTGAAAATGTCATCCTTACCTAAGTTTTTGCATTAACTTTTCAACTCCTGTCCCCACAAGGTTCACAACACTGAGTTGGAGATAGATGGTGGCCAGGTGGCCAGGAAGCCTTCAGTTATGGTGAGAAGCTGTTCTGAGGTCATCTCAGTCATCTCTGGCCTCTGATGCTTTCTCACTCGTGTGCTCTGGGGCCTGTTACAGACCTCTTGAAAGTGGAAATAACTTGGTTTGGTGAAGTGCTCCAAAGAGCCTGGCATCTACCAAAGCTCAGCTATCTCAGGACAGACAGTGGAGACAGCAGACATTCCTGTTCACAGACCTGACATATGTGTTTTCCAATTTTTTTCCTTTCTCCTGTTCAGATCCTTCACACTTTGAAGTGATCTTGAAAAACTTTCCAGTTTCTAGCACCCATTTCCTTTGCTGGTACTATAGCCTATCTGAAATTACTAGCCTCTTCTTTGGCTTGGTCTCTTTAAGAAGATTAGAAACACCTCTTAGTATATTTTTCTCTGCTTCAGTCTGTACATAGGTCTAGGCCTAGGTAGTTTAGGACAGTGTATGTGTATGTCTGTGTTGGTGGGGGTGGGGGGTTCCTACTTTCTGACCACAGAGAGGTAGCAAATGTAATACCAAGGGGATTTTAGAGCTAAAAAGTGTGCCCTTCTGGATGGTCAGTACTTCTGACTTCCTTTACCACCTGCAACAGCCAAACGACAACAGTCTATCCTCTCTGTATACCCACCAAGCACAGAATTCTAGAGGCTAACCAAGATAAATACCTGCTGTGTTGACTAGTTTTATGTCAACTGGATGCAAGCTGGAATTATCTGAAAAGAGGGAACATCAACTGAAGAAAATGCTTCCATAAGATCTGGCTGTAGGGCATTTTCTTAGTGACTGATGAAAGAAGGCCCACCCCATTGTGGATGGTGCCATGCCTGGGCTGGTGGTCCTGGGTTCTATAAGAAAGTAGGCTGAGTATGCCATGAGGAGCAATCAGTAAGCAGAAACCCCCTACCATGGTCTCTGCATCATCTCCTGCTTCCAGGTGCCTGTCCTGTTTGAGGTCCTCCCTGGCTTATTTTGATGATGGACTTCGTGTGGAAATGTAAGCCAGATGAGCCCTTTCCTCCCCAACTTGGTTTGGTCATGATGTTTCATCACAGCAACACAAACCCTAACTAATACACTTACCAAGGACAAGATGCTGAACAATAGGACAGTCCAGATCTGGGAGCACGCATCACACAGCCACTTGCAACTAGTTCGGCCTGAGGTGCAGCGGAAGCATCCCCATGCGCTTCTAGGCACAGGATTTATGATAAATGAGAGTTGTCTACATGCCTACTTTTTTTCCCTTTAGGCTGTTCATGGTCAGCTATTGCACACCCCTAACCCTGGGTATTAAATGCTGCCTCTTTATATTTCTTAGGATTCTCTTGGCTTGGTACAGTGTCTGCAATGGGCTGAACACTGTGGCACAGGTATATAATAGAGGCAATTTGAGGGCATGCCCATTTTTGTCCTTGTGTGTTAGCTCTGTGGTAGGGGGGTGAAGATGCTCAGCAAAGACTGAGAGCGCCACCAGAGGCTAGTGTCCCGGTCCAGCTCTGAGTGCCTGGCAGCAAACATCTTTCACCTCCAGTGCTACTGCTGGCTTCCAGAGGTTAGTTCCGGGATCTGGCTCATGAGGAGCTGGTCTCCAGTCTCTGGCACCGTTTCTTCATCTCCAACAGGGGAAGAATAGGTGGAAAGGCTCGGCCACAGGAGATTGGACTGTTTACAGTTGGCCAGGCCAAGATTAGTGTGAGCACAACATATGCCAGGTTCATTGGAAGTTACATTTCCCGTTTGTTTACACACTGTGGAGGAGAAGACCAGAAAGGGGGGGGGGGGGGAAGCAGGTGACCTCCTGTTAACCTCCCCGTCTGCTAGAGGCTGCTGCCCTCACCTCTGCATGAACTTTCAGATTATCTCACACAAGATTCACCTTGCGCTGAACTTGTATGCCTGCTCTGAAGGCCCCAGTCACGTAGCTGTGATTAAACATTACAGAGTGGCCATAAATTTACAGAAGTATTATTGTGGCTTGCTTTCCTTTCTTCTTTGGGAGAGGAAGAGAGCAATGGGTTTGGAGCGGTGGGGGAGTTGGAAAAAGGAAGTCCATAGTCAAACAAACAGTTCCTTTTTGCAGTTCGGAACAAAGAAGAAAACAAGGGCTAGGTATCCCAGAGAGAAAGGGAGAAACACTTGGTCATGAGAAAAATCAGAGCTCTAGAGGGCTGCAGAGTCTTACGCTTTGGCAGCAGAGCTGTGGGGCTCGAGGTCCTATTTCTAGACAACCTCAAAGTTCACAGGTGACACAGAAATTGGTCTGTCCCAAAGGGACCTTTGAGAGGGTGTGGGCGGGTACTTTCCCTTGGGCTTGCTACACGGGTTAGGCAAATGGCAGGCGAGCAGGAGAGGAACAGGATACTGCAAGGCTTTTTTCATCAAGCTGCTATGAAAGATGAGGCAGCCCAACATCTGGGACATTTCATCAGAAATGGGACCACATTCTAAGGAAACACCCAAAGCTGACCAGATAACCCAAGAACACTTATTTCTATGATTCATTAAATTATGCTTAAAGTAGAAAAAAATGGTATCTCACTGAAAGTTTGTTAAACTCTCTAGGATTCCAAAGCCAAGAGATGCCACAACAGGCCTGTGTTGCCCACGAGACAATGGGACTTCTATAACCAGAAAAGGCCAGGGAAAAGAATTGTAAAAAGTGGTCAGGAAGCCCAGACTGAGGTGAAAGGCACTGGCTAGCAAAGGCACCTTTGGAATGAGCTGTCCTGTCTCTGGTTACTTCCATGGCAGTGACAGGGTGCTAAAGAAGCTCATTGTTTCTACAGCTGGGGAGGCAGTGTCCAGCAGAGCCCAGGCAGGGTCTGTACACATGAGCAAGGTAGCCAATGGCTTAGCTTAGTGTTGCCTCTCATCCAGATCTTTTGCTGCTGGGCAGGTCCAAGAGTCTGCCATAGCAGTCTGCTATGGGTCAGGCACAGGCCTAGGAAGTGCTCAGGCACTGTCTTACATATGGAGCTGTGGCAGGCAGCAAGACGGCGCTGGTGTCAGGGGATGTCTGGCAGGCAGATTTAAGTTGAGTGCAGGAGTTCTGAGGTCAGGCTCTGTTCTGAAGAAACTGCCTAGGTGGAGGCAGGGGTGTGGGGATCACGAAGAGGCTGGGGAGGCAGCAGGGTGCTGCAACGATGGGAACAGCCTGAAGTCAGGAAAATAATCACACAAACACACTGGTACCAGCCAATGGCAAAGAGCCAGGCTTTGTGAGGCAGCTAGATCCTACCAGGCACACACACACACACACGAGGAGGAAAAGTCAACTACTTTGGGTGGAAACATGGAAGAAAAAGCCCAATAAAACTGATGTTTGTTGAGAGCCAAGTGGACCAGGTGCTGTGTCATTACTGCATAGCATTGTGTGTTCGTAGTCCTGCCACACTTATCTAATCCTGAGACAGACCCTGTCACTGTGCCTGTCCTCTGCAAATGCTGAGAATCACACTGCTAGTAAGCCGAAGTCAGAATGTGACCCAGGTGTATGCAATTTGCTGCATATGTAAGCCTAAAATTAAAATTCTGAAAACAGAATTACAAATGCACAAGAGATGTCAGCCAGTCTGAGCAAGTTTCTGTATTGTTCTTTAGAGCCAGTTTAAGGCCCCACCTCCTCTAGGACCCAGAAACCCCACTCTCAAGTGTCCAGCACCCCATCTGCATTCACTGTTGTGTGTGTGGGAAATGTTGGTGCATAGGTTCCTAGTCCTCTGTCCCTCACAACTGATGATGCCAGTTAGCCAGATGTTGATACTGAGAGAAATCTGAGCATTTTGTGTTTGTTGCTCCCAGAATAAATGCCAGTTCTTTGAGGGCCAAGGCCCAGACTGTGGGACCTCAATACAATGTGTCTAAACCCCTAGAAAATAGCAAAAAGATCTCGATAGTCTACTAGGATTTTTTTCTTTTACTAAAATTATTAGGTTTTTTTGTTAATTCCTATAAAAATATGTGCTTTAAAAAATTAGAAAACATTTTAAACACATAAGCATAATGGAAAATGATCACTCATAACTTCATTTCCAGGGATAATAAATGTCAACAACTTCATATCTAGCTTTTAAGATTTTTCTTACCCTAAATAGAATAAATTATACATACTGTCAAAAGTTGATTTCCTGAATACAACACAGGCGCCTTTCAAATGTAGGTAGGTAGTGCGGCACGGGTGCCTTTCACACACATGTAGACAGTGCAGCACGGGTGCTTTTCACACACATGTACAGTGCAGCAAGGGTGCTTTTAACACACATGTAGACAGTGCAGCACGGGTGCCTTTCACACACATGTAGACAATGCAGTAGGGATACATTTCACATATGTGCAGATTAATTTTCCTCATCATTTTGAAAGATTCGAGACATTTGTTTTTAAGGTTACCTATCTAATCTGATCACATCCCTTTCTGGTGTGTATTTCTCCTAAGTCGCTTTCTGCATTATCCTATGTCTTGATAGAAACATGTAAAATATATCTTTGTATATTTCCATAAAAATAACAATATGGGTAGGGTAGAAACAGGATTGGTCAGTCAGTCTAGCCAATCAGTGACCTTCAGGCTCAGTAAGACACCCTGTTTCAAAAGCTAAAGTGGAGAAGGGATCGAGAAAGACAGAATTCTGGCTCCATTGCATGCTTGTACATACATAAACACAATCAAATAATGCTTAACACACAAGCTGAAGAAATGACAGTATAATACAGTGGGTAAATGCTCTGGGTCTAGATAACCTGAGGTAGATCTTTGGCTTTTCTACTAATTTACTTCACAGCTTTGGGCAGGTTATTTACTCTTTCTTCCCCACTCCCTTCCTCTCTGCAACTTGCTGACCTATTTCAGTCTCCTGGGTGTGGTGACAACTAACCCTGTGATGTATGTATCTCACTTTTCTGTAACCCAGCTTCACTATCTACAGAACCGGGACAGTGCACCTATCAGGAGGTTGCAAGCACTCAGTGTGCCTTTCACACAGCCAGCAACAGTGACGACTAATAATGGTGATGTCTTCCTAAGAACAGGACTTGATGTCAAGGGTCTGGGTCTCCATTGTCTGCCATCCCTCCAGAATGGCCTATCAATTTATACTCCCATTAGCAGGTATCTTGGATGTTTTGGAGCAGAAATACTGCCCCCCCCCCAAATCTATTTCTATTAGAAATACCAAAGGGGTGAAGGTGTATAATCTTAATAATCTTGTCCTACCACAAAATCCTGTGCTTCCTTCTCCTATTCCTAAATAATATAAATATAAATAAAAGTTATGAGAACAAATTGGAAGTATGTGACACACATTGGGAAGAAAGTGCCAGCCTGCTGCGGTTGAGACAGTGCTTTATGTCTTGCAAAGTGTTTTCAAATGCCTGTACCTTTAAGTGATAACATGACCTAAATTATTTGCTTTGAAACTTCATATTTCAAATGGTACAGTAAGGGATGGCTAGACTACAAAGTAACCAGAGATGACTGATCTCTTCTCTATCCCATGCTATATAGCCTAGACTAGCCTCAAATTCACTAAACCATCCAAGGTAAGCCAAATTCTCCACTGTCCTGCCTCAGTTTCCTGCGTGCTGAGAATACAGGGGTGTGTTACCACACCCAATAAAATGGCAGATCTCACCCCAATTAATTTCTAGTTCTTCAGACTCAGCTCCACACTGAGAACAGAACTGGCCCTGGGGGAGGGGGAGTTTTTGCACCCTGAAGCTCACCAGTTTCCCCCTCATCCTCTGATTCTTCTTTCACTAGACATCTTTCCTTTTACTGTCAGACAGTAAGAAGCATCGTTTTCTGTACTTTGGCCTGCAGCCACAGAATTTCTTCTCCTCGCTCTAGAAACTCTTATCAAATGAGCACAGGCCGTGAGTTACTGAGACACCTCTGTTCTCTGAGGGACTTGTTCTCGTTCTCTCTCTCTCTCTCTCTCTCTCTCTCTCTCTCTCTCTCTCTCTCTCTGTGCGTGTGTGTGTGTGTGTGTGTGTGTGTGTGTGTGTGTGTGTGTGTGTGTGTGTGTGTGTGTGTGTGTGTGTGTGTACGAGCATGGCTTACAGGCTGTGGTCCAGCTAGTCCAATAGGGGCTGCCCAAGAAAGTCCAAGAATCCAGTAGCTGTTCAGTGCCTGAGGTGGGATGTCTCAGCTGGTCTTTAGTGTATTCTGGAATCTTGAAGAAACAGGCTCTCATGTCAATGATTGAATGAACTTGCTAGCAAGATGGAAGACAAGCAGGCCAAGAGCAAGAGCTTCCTTCCTCCATGTCCTTTATATAGGCTTCCATCAGAAGGTGTGGTTCAGATTTAAGGGAGATATTCCTACCTCTAAAGATCTGGATTTAGGATAGGTCACCCCACTTCAAATAACTTAATTAAGACAAATCCCTCACAGGTGGATCCAGCCATGTAGGTTTTAGTTAATTCCGTATGTAGCCAAGTTGACAACCAAGAATAGCGATCACATTTGCCAAGAACCATACTCAAGACAACCTCACTGGCTAAAAACAAAACAAAACAAAAAACAAACAAAAATTTTTTTGGTCTTCAATGATAGCATACCAAGATGATCGTGAAGCCAAGGATGGTCTGAAACTTCTGACCTCCTGTCTCTGCCACCAAACACTGAGATTATAGACATGTGCTACCAGGCTCAGTTTCTGCAGTGCTGGCGATGGGACCCAGGGCTTTGTGTATGCTCTATATGCTCAACTCCAGTGACACCATCTTTATGTTGTGGCTCTTCCAGTCAAAAAGCATACGCTCTCTGGGGCTCCTGGGCATCATTTATGTAGGCAGACAATGCCAACAGTACCACAATGACACCTTCTTTTTCTGGGTGTCTGCAGCTACCACTTGCAGGGTGTGTTGCTATTCTCAGTAATGATTGCCGTTTGCAATCACATTCCTTCCCAGACCTCCCTGGGGGGTTGGCAGATATTTTTAAAGCATGTGTATAATCAACCTTTAGTATCTCCTTTGCTCTTGACATCATGTGAAATCTATGAGGATATGACCTCTTCCCTCAAGGACTCTCTGGTTTAGCCAGATCCACAAATTTAAGACAGCCAAAATACATTTTTGGGGGACATTATCAATATCCCATCAATGCCAAAGAAAATGAAGAAGTCAGTATGAAGTAAGAAAGGCAGTGCCACTGAGAGGTGCCAAGGAAGGCAATCACAACCTTTGGTGCAAGCAGTTCCCAGCACCATGCCCAACACTATAGCCAATAAATATTTATAGAATGATTTTCCCCTCTCCTGATCTGCTGTCTATTTTCAAAGCTAAGGGACCAGGTGTTTTCCAGGACACCTTCCTTCCCCAAAGGGCCCCTGAATCATTATAATTTCCATAAGGTTGTACAGTTTTCTGGCAGCCATCCCAGAGGGGGCCTATGTCTCATCTAGCAAGTCAGTATGCTCTGCTTCTCTGGGGACAGTGCCCATGGGAGTGTTATTTGCACTTCTCATGCGATTTTTGGCATGGTGGGGGCCATATAAGTCCTCCATGGTGAGGAAGTGACCATGCACTAATTGTCCCTTTGGCCTCAGCAACACACACACACACACACACACACACACACACACACACACACACACACTATCAGCTGAGAAGGCTGAGGAGTCAGGGATTCCGAGGCTGCTGACCAGAGAGCAACTCTACTTGACAATGGCATTTCCTTGATATGTTTTCACTTAGCTTTTTGCTCCAGAGTGTTGACTACGCTGAGCCAGCATGTATGCAGAGGATGACTGCACTTCCTGCCCTCTCCAGACAGTCACAGCCTTCCTGGCCAAAGCTGACCCAGGACAATATTAGCAGTTTTATCCTCTTTCCTCCCAACCTGAAATGCACCCCATCTGCACCAATTGCTCAGGCACCTGCAGCTTCCAAAACCCATTTCTCAATAGACCATTTTATCTGTCCCATGTAGACAGGTGATATTGGAAAAAGTCATAATATTGCTGGGCTAAATTTCCCCAATAAAATGAAGTTCAGGGGCTAATTGATTTCCAAGGGCCCTTTTCTAGGTCTGAAACTTAATCTCTCCCTGTGCCATATTCTCCAATGAGAGTGAGCAGAGAAAAAAAAAAAAGCCTTTCTCTTCTGCTGGGGCTGTACTATGCAGGAAAAGAAGCCTGCTGTACTCTCAGTGCCACAATTTCTACACACGTGTATTTAATCATTTGCCACTGAACAAATGCATTCAGTACTGCCCAAACTGTAGGAAGATGACACAGACACAAAGACTGCCCCTTCTTCAGGTAGGCACTCTGCTGTCCCTATTCTAGGGTGGGCCTTGCAGAAATGCTTCAGGAGGCCTCATGCACAGTGACAAGAGCAGAGGTGATCTGAGGAATATTATTAACTTTTATCACGTCTCCTGCTTCCTTCTGTTCATCTGGTAGGTCACTAGGTAGCATAAACTTCAATTCCTGTGAAATCAGTGAGATTTGGGCTAATCTCAGGGACTGCTTGGAGGACACAGGAGGTTGAGTGTTAGTTTGGCTCACCTGCTGCTTTGCTGTGGATTTCTGTCACCTAGTGTTATCCTTATCTGCCTCATATTTTATCCTAGTGATTCTCCATGGTGGATTTTTTTTTTCCAGTCTCAGAGTCTCTAGGTCTCAGGGCCCTAATGAGCTGATAGGCTTGTATAAAATCCCTCAGGCATGTTGAAGTGGAAAAAAAAAAAAAAGAAAAGCAGCTCCACTGACTTGGCATATGCTCAGTGCATCTCCCCTGTAGCCCTACGACGATGTGTGAAATGAGTACTGTTTCAAAGGTGGCCAGCAGGTACCAGCCTACTTGGTATTGCTCTCTGTAAGAAGATGGGATCTTTGTTTTGAGGGGGCTGGAAGAACATCTGAATAAAAGTTACAACTTATTCTCAAGGATGCAATGGGATCTATCAGCCACCACTGATCAGTTCTTAATCTGGAGTTTCAGGTTTAGAAAAGAGGGAAGGCTGTTTTACAACTTGAAAGAGTGTGCTTTAATTAGTCACATATCGTAGAGATAAAACTGCATTTCCAACACACAAAGGAACAGAATATCCCTAGAAAATAACAGCCCTATAGAGAAGGACTTAGAAGTGCTAGGACTGATAGAGGATAAAAGAACAGCAATAAAAAATTAAATGTCAGTATCAAGCATATTAACTGAACTGAAAATCCCTGTGTGGGTAATAAAACACCTTCAACTTAATAATAATCAAGATGCACTTGACTAAGGTAGTGATGGGAAACAGGCCAAGACTCTGCATCTCATCTCCCTCCAGGTTTCCCCTTACAACTCTCATCTTACTCGGGAAAAGCAGAGCCTTTTGGGAATGTCTGGAGGGTGACAGAGCCATGCTCTCCATCTCCACTGTAAAGTGAGCAAAAGGAGGAGTGTGCTGGGTGAAGCATCTAATGCTCTAATTAAAGACTGTGTGTTTGAGGTAGGGCCTATGTAGCCCAGACTGCCCCCCAACTCACTGTGCTTCTGCTGCCTCAGTCTCAATCTACTGAAGCCCCAGGCCTGCTCCACCTCTCGGGCTACAAAGCTGTTCTTGCTACAACAGTTCCTGAGGGAGTCTTGGGTGACAGAGTAGGTTGTTACTTCAGAGATGGCTGCAGTCGTATGTTCTGAAAATAGCCCTTGCCACTCAGCCAACAAGTGGTGATGCTCAGCTGCTGTCCCCTTGAATCTGAGCATGCCCCTACCACTTATCTTCATTCAGAGGCTACAGAAAGTGCTGCTGCATGCACCTTCAGATGCAGGAACTCTACTTTTCTATTTGCAGTGCTCATTCTTGGAATGAGTAGAGAAGATTGAAAGATACCCTGCTCCTGATCAGCCCTCTCTAGGTGAGTGAAGCCATGCTGGTATTCCAGGGCTGTCATGGGATTTATCCTTCGGAGACACTCTAGCTAACAGGAACTATCTTAAGAATCAACACATCTATAATCCCAGCACCCAGAGGCAGAGGAAGTGAATCTCTGAGTTTGAGGCTAGCCTGGACTACAGAGTAAGTTGCAGAATAGCTAGGGCTATGAAGTGAAACCCTGTCTTGAAAAATCATAAAAAATTGATCTTCGGCCAATTCCCGACATGCAGAATTGTGAAAAAATAAATAATTGTTGATTGATTAAAGTAAACAAATTTGGGGGAAGATTGTTAATGTAAGGAAAGATAGTCAAAACAGCTGGAAGTATTTTAGGTAAGTTTGTTTGAGTGAACCAGGCAATGTAAAATGGGGAGGTCTCAAGCTCACCTTTCTGGTTTTAATGAGCCTTTACCCAAGAATAAAGTGGAAGGATATATTGCTTTAGAATTCTATAGTAAATTTTGCTAGGACTTCTGGGTAAGACTTCCACAAAAATCAACACACACACACACAAAACTACTAATATACATACAAATAAATGTATTTTTAAATTAAAAAAAACTCAGCCGGTGGTGGTGGGGCTGCATGCCTTTAATCCTAGCACTCAGAGAGGCAGAGGCAGGTGGATCTCTGTGAATTTGAGGCCAGCCTGGTCTACAGAGTGAGTTCCAGGACAGCCAAGGCTACAGAGAGAAACACTGTGTGATGAAACCAACCAACCAAACAAACAAAAAAACAGAAACAAAGCCCCAAACACTCAATGTTTTAAGTAATTTTATGATTTGTTTGGGCCACATTTGTAACCGCCCTTGACCACAATCCATCCTAATGCCACACTGGCAATGGGCTATTAGAAGCTGATGTTTTTAGCACCAAAACCCAGGAGATATTTAGAATTCTAATCTGTATGTTAAAAATTCCAGACTGACAAAAGCAGGTAAGGAGCCGAATGACGTGGAGACACTGTGACTACAGTCAGAGACTTGATGTTAGGACGACATCAAAGCTCCCTAGTTCACTGAAAGCTTCAGCAACAGCTGTCATGACAGTTTCAGCTCAAGACAGTGTTTGGCAGAAAATGAAACTGACTCTAAAAGACTGACACAGTGGGACTCATGCTGCCTGTTTTTAAACTAGCACTGAGTAACTGTAACATGCAGCATAATGAGATAGACAGATAGATCCACAACGGTGCAGTGCACGAGTGTGGGTATTGGTTCTGGCAGGTGTGCAAAGGCTAGCAAGTGGAGAAAGGACAGCCTTTTCAACAACCTGTGCTCAAAGTACTGGAAAGCCATGCCATGAATGGGCTTCTCAAGAGTAAACCACTGGGTGACACTGGGTGGCTCACTCCTAGATCTGGAAGCCAAACTTCCTAACTCAGCCAGGGCTGTGTCCCCCTGAAAGCGCTTTGCAAGAAGCTGTGTGAGAGCGCCAGTATTCCCTGACTGGTATTCTGCTGAGGGCACACTGCCCCCTTCCTTTCTCAGTATCTCAAGATTCCTCAGCCTCCCTCTTCAAGGCCCACTAGGCAAGACAGGAAACTGTTCTCAGGATCCTTGATTCAGTTATAGCTTTTGCCACATAAAGTACATCTATAGATGTGGGAGATCAGAATGCAGACATAGCTTTTTGGTGTCTACCACCCAGCCACCACAGTTAAATATCATAAAACATGACAACAAAAGACAAAAAAAAATCTAATCTATACATTGTATCGCAGACAAAAATCAACCCCTATAAAACTTCACATACAGAAGAAAACCCTTTTAGCTTGGTTTATTTAAGGATTCTTAAGTATAATAAAAGTACTTAATTCATAGTGAAGGGACGTGGAAGGGAAGCCACAGAATAGAAGAGAACCTTTGTACTTTACACAGATGACGGAGGATTTGATTATGGGATACAATAAGAACTTTGAAACCCCAACTTAAAAAATCATTATTGTTGTGTGTGTTTTATTGCACATACATTACTGGTTGTTTAAGAAATGTAAATCAAAGGTGCAAAAAAATACTACTCACACCTATCAGAACTGCTTGATTTAAATGAAGCCAAGGCTGGGCATGTTGGCACACGCCTTTAATCCCAGCACTTGGAAGGCAGAGGCAGGCAGATCACTGAGTTTGAGGCCAGCCTGGTCTACAAGTGAGTTCAGGACAGCCAAGGCTACACAGAGAAACCCTATCTTGAAAAACCAAACCAAACCAGACCAAAACAAAACAAAACAAAAACCCAAAACCCAAAAGAAACTAACAACCAAACCAAAGCAAACCAAGCGAGTTCCGCCTTTCTCCTTGCCACCCTCACTGCTCTCATCTGCTTGCGGTTCCTTGTTTTCCTTCTCTTCTCTAAACTGAGTCAAATGAAGAGACTTGGTTTTGTTAGAGGGTCAGTCAGAGGTTGCCGTGTTTCATTTTTTCTCGCTCCGGCTCAGAACAAGTGACCGCCTTACATATGAGGACCATGGAGGCTTGCTGCATACTCTGCCTTACTCCACTGGAACCATGGCCAGTGTTTAGCATTCCACCTTACCTCACTTTATTTTTACAATCAGTTTTAAAACAGGGAGGACACTGATGATTAGTGTCTCATGTGCACATGAAGGAGACAAAGGTTCAGGTAGCTGAAGAGATATGTGCTGGTAAAGGCACGCTCAATACTATTACTGCCTTATGGGACGATGGGAGACTTGACTCACAGGACAGAATCAGGGAAGTCACTTGACCTATTTGTGACTAATCTCCAAAATGGGGGTGGGGTGGGGTGTAACCAACTTGCTACCAGGGAAGCTACAGAGATTAATTGGCCAATAAAGAGCAATAAAGACATTTGGAAATTCTAAATGTTACATAAATGGTTTAATAAAGTTTTTAATGTTAAAGCCCATTAGGTACCCAGAAGTGGAAATAAGGTGAATTTCTCTGTCAGCTTATGTGTTTCCCAGGGCCTGAGAGAGAAGTCATGCTAGATTAAGCTGATTTACTTAGTTCTTTCAGAAGTGTCCCAACAGAAATCTGTGATTTGCAAATCCTGTCTCTGCTGTACATCCTGCCTTGGTCCCAAGCAGACTGGCTGCCCCCTCTCTAGCCAATACGAAAAGAAGAACTGGCTCATGCTGAGGGCCCCTGGGGTAGACCACAAGTAGGCTCCTATTGCAAGCCTTCTGGAGACCCTCTGTATGGACACGCTGTCCTCTAAAACACACCCTGGGAATTTTCAGAGCATCCAAACATGCATGTATAGTACTGGCCACTGAGGAATGACTTTGCCTTATGTCTGTAGTCACTACATTCTGAAAGTCATTTCACTGAAATTCACCTAACTCTCTTTTTGTTGTTTGTTTTTAAAAATCAAACTTACTACTTCTGCATAGGGAAACTAATGACAGTTTAACTTTTTATCAAAGATGATAGCTAGAATCAACTTACTTTATAAGACAAGAAACCTCTAAGGCCCAAGGAAGACAATCTGAGCAAGACAGATCATTGTGCCAACCTAAAGCAGTATTCAGTTCTATAGTACTAAGTTACTTTACCCTTCTCTGCTGTGTCTTACTCATTCTAATCTGTAAAACAAAGACAACAATTTCAAACTAAAGCGTTACTGAAAGCCACCTAAGGCCAGGGCTGACATTCAGTTCATTTGAAAATAAGCATCTAACAATCATATAAAACTTCAAGGTTAAGGAGCAGCTTTCTCATCACCTAGAACGATATGCTCTCAGACACCTGTCGACTCTGTTCCCTGCCTCCATGATGCTCACATCACAAGGCAGCGAGGTCTCCTCCATCCTGCTGAGCTTGGCCATGTCCCTTCCAATTCCTTTCCGCCAACAGTCCACATCACTCACCAGCTACTAGAACTTTTATGAATGGGTACATTGCTTGACTATTTCTTCTCAGCTGAACTGTACTCTCCAGGAAGCTAGGAATCTTGGTCTCTGCAGTGCCTAGCACACAGTGGAGGCTAACAGACTCTCTGCTAAGTGATCCTCTAGGGAAGATTCACTTTTGGATTACCCTGAGGCAAGGAGCTAATGGCTTCTGAATGGTCACTATGGGTAGCTCATGGTTTAGAGTAAGAAGACATTAAAAAACTTGATGACATGCACATCTGACAAGCACCAACACTCTATGGTTGAATTATTATTATTATTTATCAGTTTTCTCTTTGCTTTGGGAAAAATCCTTCTGATTTAGCATATAGGTAAAAAGGCCAAGGTCCATAAAGGCAAGGGGCAAGAAGGCAAAGCTCCAGCAGAACTGAGAAACAGTCAGAGGAATTGAGAGGACACCTCAGGGTCACAGGAGGCTAAGTGGTTCACTCAAAGAGGGTGAAGACTGTTCCTCTGATCCCTGCTGGCCAGGCCCCTTCTTCCAAGTCCTAGGCTAGTGAGCCCTGTAAGAACTAGGAACACTAGAGGCTACAGCAGAAAAACGACCAGACCTGAATGGGGGCGGGGTTGGGGGGTGCTATCCCATGCTGGTGATATCTGGACCTGCTGCAGGGAGCACAACAGGGGAAGAGCTTACATAGCCAGCCACGGGTCCAGAGGTTGTTAGAGGAGGCTAAGAAGATAGCTTAGTCAGTAAAGCACTTGTCACATGAGCGTGATGACCTGAGTTTGAGGCCTAGTAGCCACCTAAAACAGCTGGGCTTGCCTGCACAAGCTTCTAATCCCAGAGCAGGGAAGGCAGAGACAGGTGCATCCCTGAGGCTTGCTAGCTAGCCTAGGTGACTTAGAAAGTTCCAGGTTCAGTGAGAGACCTTACCTCAGAAAATAATGTGGAGAGTGATTAAGCCATGAACTTCTATCCTCCACATGAACACACATATACACAGGTGTGTACGTACACACACACACACACACACACACACACACGCACGCAAACACACACACACACACATACAGTCTGATTCTTATTCACAGTCTGAAAACCTCAGTGCATTTTTGAAAATCACTGTGTTTCCTTATGCATAATCTCAAAAAGGCACAGAAGGCCTGGGCTAGAAGCTAAGGTGATTACCAAGGAGAGTGCAGTTCTTCCTGATCTCCAGGTAGGATGTTATAATTGGGTCCTTATGAGGCACTGGACCTCTCCCAGGAAACATTAACCCTAGCCTGTGTGTGGGCAGGTCAACAGCTGGCTAGGCTGCATGAGATGTTCTGCACTCACATCCCAGCACTAAAATGACTCTTGCTACTTTCAACCCTAACTAGGTAGAGCAAAGCTTCATGCAGGGAGCTCAGATCTTCACTAACTGAAGCAGTATGGTTGAGGCTGATGTTTTAGCCAGGAGGAGAGGAGACTCATACTTTCAGGGGTGGACTCACAGGACAGCACTGTGTCTTCAGTGCCTACAGGACCTGTACATGAGATACCTCAGTGGCGCCAAGGCTCTAATTCAGAGGAGGGAGGGAGGTGAAGGATCCTGTGCCTTTCCTTCATCCCACCCAAAGCACAGCTCTCTGTCTCTAGCACCAACCAGGCTCTACTCTAACTTGCTAAGAGTTGAAAGTACTCAAAAGGTAGATGAAGTGGAAACAACAACCCAAACACACACACACACACACACACACACACACACACACACACACACATCTCTTTTTGGCTGGACTCAAAACACTTAGACTTTGGAAAAGTGGGCAAAGCAATAGCTTGTGAGTGCAGTTTATAGAAGATAAAGATCTGAACCATCCCTTTGTGGTTACAGACTATGAAACAGCCCCAGCTCCCCAACCCCCCCCCCCCCATGCATTTCCTACACAGGTCAGACTGCAAGCAGAGCAAACCAGGAGGGCTGGCCTCTCTGATTATCCCTGTTAAGGTTTTCTCCAAAGCATCCCTGCAAAGTTTACAATTTAATTTCTGCCTTTGTAATTCGTAGCTCGTCTGTATATCTCATTGAGGGAACAAGCTTTTTTGAATTAGTGTGGTGTTTGGAAAAAGAACATGTGTTTCTGTTTTGTTATTAAATACACTTATAAAGAGAGAAAATGTTCTTAGACCTGGTGGCAATCTGTTTTTTGTTTGTTGGTTTAAAAAAAGAAAAAGAAAAAGAAAAAACAATCAAGAATCCTGGCAGACTTAAGGAGGACACAGAACCCCTAATGCAAACACTGGGTGGATTGGAACACCCTGAGATCTGGGGTGAAGACCAGTCCTAGTGCTCAGGAATTCTGACTGGCCCCATCTGAACAGCTTGAGGCAAGCACACTGCTCAGGCTTTCCCCAGCCATTTGGTGGGCTTGGCATCCAGTGAGCAGGATATTCTGGAATGCACACCATTCCAATCACCACAGTGGTCTTGTATTTCAAGACTGCTTGTTTATAAACACAGCCACTTTCTGGGGTGAATTCCTCTACTTTTTTGGTTTGTTTAAACTCCAAATCTTCTCAAAGAACAAGAGCCTAAAATAAAGATTTTTTTTTTAAAGATTAATGTCTGGAAATACGCATTAAAGTAATAAAAGATACCAGAAATGCATGTTGTAAACATCTACTCTAAGTTCACTATCAACCTAGGAAATGGGCATGAAAACACCTAGTAGGTGTGCTAAGGTACATGTGAAAACCAGCAACTCCATTAAAAGTAGTCTCCAGTGCTGGAAAGCAGTACATCCTGCAAGGCCAACAGAGCTGCAACAGGACAGTTGACAATCCCACAGCCAGGCACTCTCTTGGCTTTGGACTCCACCCTTGGAAACACACCTGAAGAGAGCCAATTACTAGACCAAACACACGTGCATAAAGATACATGGGGCAGAATCCTTAGGACTGAAAGGACATAGCAGAAAATCAGCACTGAGCTGAAAAAATGGGGAGGAATGCATATCAGAATTTTCTTACAAGAAGAAACAAAGACACACATAGTTTGAAAAAGTACATTGAAAATTGCCATCTTTTTTTCTTTCAAACATAAAGACTTTATTTTATTAGTTTAAGTAACACTTGATGGGATATACTTTTATGTCCATTAAAGAGAGGCATGAGAGTGGGGCATGGTGTTGTGTTCTTGCAAAGCCAGCACAAGGGAGGCTAAAACAGGAGAGCTTCCTGGGTTTCATAGCACGACGCTGTCAATGTAACACAGCACAACCAACTCGCACAAGTAAACTGAGGAATATAAGTTAAAAAGGTATACATAAAGAAAACTTGAAGGCAATCTAGGAAGTGAACTCAGTTTATAAATTATTGGCCTGACAAAGTCCTGAGTTCAATCTTTAGAACTAGTGTTCAAAAGGCTGAGTGCGGTGGCATGTGTTTGTAATCTAGTGCTTGGAGGTAGAATCTGGTTGATCTTGGGGATTAGCTGGCTAGTCAACTGAGGCTACTTGGTCAGTTGTAAGCCACTGAGAGATACTGTCTTCAAGGGCTGGGGACTTAGCTCAGTAGTTGAGTACTTGCTTTGCATGTGCAAGGCTTAGTTCCATCTCCAGCACCACCATAGAAAGAAAAACCCTCTGCTCAGTGGCCTATAATCTCAGTGTTTGGGAGATGGGTGCAGGAAGATCAGAAGTTCAAGGTTCTTCTTTGATTTTAAAAGCATTTTCAGGATCACCAGCATGGCAACTTCATTTGACCCTTCTGGAGAACAGCACAGGGATGACATGATGACTCAGAGGTGCCCATGGATCAGTGTTTATACAGAGGTGCCTGTATGGAGACAGGGTTCAAGTGCTGAGCCTTAGTGAGAGGGAGGCCAGAGAACAGAGTCCTTGGACCAGGAGGTAAAAGAGACTCTGTCTGTTACAGCACACTAAATATACTGATCTACACTCACCTCTCTGACAATTAACAACACTAGGGCATTATTTCATAACTGTATAAAACACTTCACAGCACTCTCTCATATCTATAAATACTGGTGTGCATACACATGCATGCAGACTTGCAGGACTGAATGCTGGAGGGATTCCTGGAAAAGAGCTGTATGTTATACTCCCTTCTTAGAACTTTATGCCGCAGCCACAGTACTGTATATGACAAGCACCGTAGCAAACATGGTGAGCTGGCAACATCTCTGAGAATAAAAATAGGACGTAAACTGAGGCGAAGGACATTTTTAAAAAGCAGCAAAACAGAAAGCAGACTATGCAAGCATGACAAGGCCCAATGTGGACTCCTGCACTGTACTCTGGAACAGGAAAAGAACAGCAGTGGACAAACTGTTGACATTAAGAAGCCTTCTTGAACACTAATAATGCAATGCTAGTTTTATAGTTGTGGCAAATGTACCTACCATGACATAGATGACGTTTTAGGGAAATGGTAGAGGATATGAGCGCATTCTGTGTATGATCTCTATAGCCTTTCTATAAATCTTAAATTACCCCCAAAAATGTACTTGAGAGGAGGAGGGGAGGGAAGGAGACGGAGAGAGAGTAAAGGAAGTCCTGCTCTGCAGGAGAGGAAGACAGTATGCCATGGGGGAAAGTGGCTCCACCCATGCAGCAACTAGAGGCAGTTTGCTAGAGAATAAAGCTGTGTCTGTGGGCAAGCTGCTTAACTGCTCCCTTTTCGCCTAATATCTCTTAAAAACATGTCAACTGAGATTCCCTTGCGTTGTCATGTTTTGATGCTCCTCGTGCTGACTAGGTCACAACAGTGTCACTGAACACTGTCATTCCAGCAGCACCTGGGAAGTGACTGCCTTCACGCAGTAAGTCAGCAGATTTGGCATTCATGAACGGGCTTGTGAAGCACGTGCACAGCCAAGAGGCGGGGATTATATGCAAGCCTGACACCACTGTCAATCACTTAAATAACATTAAAAGCAAAAACCAACGCTTGAAGAGAACTGGCAATGTCTTCTGCCCTTAAACTAGAAGCAAAATGTCTGCACATCTGTCAAATAGGAAGCAATGGAACTGACAATCACTATACAAAAGAAAAAGACTAGAAGGAGAGGGCACAGACTTCGATATGTATGTCAAAGAAGGCTGTTTTAGGCCACCCCTGTGCACTTCTATTTGTAATGTTCACTTTAAAAACTAGAGTCTGAAAGCAGGAAACAAGAAAACAGAGGAAAAACCAAGTCACAGCAAATTACACAAGTAAGATGTTAGAAATAAAAAAAAAAAAAAACATGGCAGCAGTGATTGGTGTGCATGATTCAGTGAGTAAAGGTCTTTGGAATTCAGTGACAAATTATATGCTGCTTTAGGAAAGAATCTAAACAGAAGCAGGAGTCAAGAAGCTTCAGCATCATCAATGGAGAAAGACAAGAAGCAACACACAAAAAGAGGCAAAGTTGGTGCACATGGACTATGGTACAGAAAGCATTGTTAGAAATAAAAACAATCACTACATATTGATAAGAAAATAATCTGAGTAATAAAACTTCTAAACTTTTACACTCTTAATAGCTTAGTTTCAAAAATTTAAAACTACACAAAACCAAAACTGACAGTGTAAAGAGATTTTAAAAGGGAGACTTCAATGTTGTACTTCCAATAACTGGTAAAGTACATATTTTAACATCTAAAGAGGGGCTGGGGAGATGGTTCAGTCAGTGAAGTGCTTGGCTTGTAAGCACAAGGACCTGCTTTGACCCCAGCGGCCTTCATAAACAGTTGGGTATTGTGGTTGGCACTTGTAATCCCAGTGTTAGAGAGTTAAAAACTAGCCAGTGAGAGACCTTGTCTCAAAACATAAGGTGAATGGCTTCTGGGGACCATACCTGAAAATGACCTCTGACCTTCAAAGGCACACTCACATGTGTGCAGCACGTGCACTTGCGTATACAGGAACATATATGTAATTAGTAAGGATGCAGAAGAAATGAACAGCACAATGACTGCCTTTGATCTGTTCATCTATAACACTGTGTTCTAGCAAACACATATCCTTTCAAGCACCGTAGGGCCCTTACAAAGATGCTACAAAGCAAACCTTAACATTCACAACAAATAACTTAAACATGTGCACTACTCCCTTCTCTCAGTAAGACACTCATTCCTGAGGAACCTTACATTTTCATTCAACTTGCAATTGGGAGCACGGGGCCTTGGCTCTTGCCTCAAATACCTTATACTGACTGGGTCAGAAAGTACAACTGTAGAGGAGGGGTACGTAAAGGCTGAAACACAGGAAAGACTGAGGTAGCTGGGGGAGGATGAATGAAAAGGAAAGGTAGCAAAGAGAATGTCAAGTAGACAGAGTTGGGAGCTGTGTGGTTCCCCAGGGGAAGGAAGTTTCAGTTTTGTCACTCAGGCAAAAGGAGATAACCAAAAGTGTCTCTGCATGGCTGGTGAGAGATGGTACTGGCAGAGCCAATGGCAACTGAGAATCGACCCTCTGTCTAGAGCAATGACTTGAGTGAGAGAAGAAATTGAGAAAGCTACAGTGCTAGGTGTTGGTGACTTGTTGATTACTGATGTCTGCTATAGGGAAAGACAGAGAGGTTAAAAAAGAAAAAGCAAAGCACATAAAAGAAGAGAGAAAGCAGACAGGGTTTGAGACATAATGTGTATGTCAAGTGGCACTGAGCCTTCCTCTGACAGGAGTGCAGGAAGCAAGTGGAATGGGGAGTGATCAGGAGCGAGGAAGACCCCATCGGCTGGGCAGAATCAGGCCATCCCTTGTTTTAAAGCTGGGATTTTTGCGACAACAGGACACATTCAGTCTAACAACTTATGTTCAGAGATAGCTAAGAAGCCACTTTCCAAATATGGAAGAGTCCAGGTATTATCAGAAGGAGGCAGACAAGGAGTCCCCTGTGAGCACTGAGGAACATTCCGGAAGAGGAAGCAATCCACAGATGGCCTCTTTCTGTCCCATGCAGTAAATGTTATGGAAACTGTATGGTGGAGACACTTAGAGAAGCAAAATTTAGGTAACTACCTAAATACTCAACAAAGGGCCAGATTAGTAATAGCCTGTAGTACAAAAACTCAACAACTCAGAATATTCCTTTTGGAACACCTGTGTGGGAAGAAGCCATGCCAAATTCTGCCATGTCAGAAATTCCGTGCTTCTGCTGTATGCTGTGACCTTCGAGTTGCTGACCTTTACCTCACCAGGTCTTGTGTTCTAGGCCATCCTTGGACTGTTTACCTTTGAAAGAAGTAGAGAAGTCTCAACTTGGAACCACCCAGAGAATCTAGGAAGTTCTTACAAGGAACTACTCGGAGAACTAGGAAGTTCTACAGGGAGCGATTTAGGCTATTGTATTCTTGCCCGGGGGGGAGGGGGGGCCAGGGTGAGTGAGATTAGAATAGATCCTATTGACCTTGCCCTATATATGATCCTGGTAGTCAGCAATAAAGTGAACCTTGACCAGAAATTTCCTGACTTGATTCGTTATTTCTCACGTCTCTGTATCCTACTTTCAATCCCCACTCCTTCTTTCAGGTGAACCCTGATTTGATTTTTACAGCGAGCCAGGACCTGACACACCTGCCCAATTTCAAAGAAAAAATTAAGTGCCACAGGTTTCTTAATTACTTGCCTTAAAATTTACATTGTTGAGGAAGCCTTGACATCTTTTTTTGGATGGGGGACTGGATGTAATTATACGAAGACAGGGAATTCTTTCTGACAGGCATCCCCACACGTGAAATTATTTTAAAAGGCAGGCCCACTGTACTGCTTAGCTTACTCTAGATTGAAAACCAAAGACAGACTAGCTGCAGGCCAGAAAGGGTGAACGCAGAAGGAAAGCAACAAATCACACTACTTCCTGAGGTATGCTTAGCGGCTCTCTGAGTTTGATTCACTCTGTTCAGTGGCATACCTATTTAGCTCAGTGTGCCCCACATCTTTATTACTCTGGCATCCACTCAGGGTAAACCACTTGTTGGCACCCTATAGAATTATGAAAAATTCTGTTGAACACACTTTGAGAATACAAGGTTAATTTAAAGGAAAACTATGAGGACAGAGCAGCTTAAAGAAGATCACAAGTTTTACCTCTCTCTTTCTTGTTTCTTTTCCTCTGTCTCTGTCTGTCTGTCTCTGGGTTGCCCCCCCTTTCTCTCCCTATGCTCATATAATAAACTTCTCCATATAGTAAAAAAAAGAAGAGCACAAATAGAAAGATCAGGAGACTGGTTTGAAAGGCCTGACTTCTGAGCAAAGTCTTTAAGCAATGAGTACAGCCTCGTGTTGCCCAGTGCATTGTGATTCTTATGTGAAGTGGAGATGCTTTATTTAACCTGCTTTATAGAATTGCTCAAAGAGGCTTCATGTAGAGCTAGTTGAGATGGGTGGCATGTGCCTACTGGTACAATTAATATGGGCTCACTATGGGGAACTGAGAGATGGCTCAGCATTTAAGAGCACTTACTGCTATTGCAGAAGATCCAAGTTCAGTTTCCAGCACCCACAAGGTGGCTTGCACCTGTCTGTAACTCGAGTTCCAAGGAGCCTGATGACTTCTGGCTTCGAAGGCATCAGACATGCAAGTGGTGCACAGACACACATGCAAGAAATAATCACATGAGAGAGAGAGAGAGAGAGAGAGAGAGAGAGAGAGAGAGAGAGAGAGAGAGAGAGAGAGAGAGAGATGGGTTTGCTCATGTATTATAAATGGCAGTGGTTCTCAACCTTCCTAATGTCGTGATTGTTTTTATTAATTAATTTATTCAGATTATATCTAAATTGTTTTCCCTTTACTTGTATCTTCCTGTTCCTCCTTCCTTCCTTCTCACTTTCACCCTATTCCTCTCCCCTAGGTCTGTGACTGAAGGGGATCTCCTCCCCCCACCATATGGCCACAGATCACCAAGTCTCATCTTAGTAACCTGCTCATCGTTTCTCTGAGTGCCATCAGGCTTCCCCACCAAGGGGAAGTGGTCAAATATGGGGCACCAGAGTTCATGTCAGAGGCAGACCTGCTCTCCACACAACTGTGGAAAATATCCTATCCATTGGCTAGATCTGAGTAGGGGTTCAATGTTTACTGCATGTATTGTTCTTGGTTGGTACAGTAGTTTTATGTTGAGGTCTTTAATCCACTTGGACTTGAGTTTTGTGCATGGTGACAAATAGGGGTCTCATTGCATTTTTCTACATGTAGACATCTAGTTATACCAGCCCCATTTGTTGAAGATGCTATCCTTTTTCCATTGAGTAGATTTGGCTTCTTTGTCAAAAATCAAATGACCAAATGTGTGTGGATTCATTTCTGGGTCTTCGATTCACTTCCATTGATCAACCAGCCTATTGCTATGCCAGTACCATGCTGTTTTAATTACTGTTGCTCTATAGTACAGCTTGAGATCAAGAATGGAGATTGTATAGGATTGTTTTAGCTATTCTGGGTTTTTTGTTTTTCCATATGAAGTTGAAAATTGATCTTTCAATGTCTTTAAAAAATTGTGTAGGTATTTTGATAGGGATTGCTCTGAATCTGTAGATTGCTTTTGGTAAATTTTTTTTTTACTATGTTAATTCTCCTTATCCATGAACAAGGGAGATCCTTGAAGTTTTATTCAAACAAGTACTTCATTTTTTGGTTAGAGTTACTCCTAGATATTTTATATTGCTTGTAGCTGTCATGAACGGTGTAGTTTCCCTACTTTCTTCCTCTGTACGATTGACATTTGTATATAGGAAGGCTACTGACTTTTTTTTAGTTAATTCTGTACCCAGCAAATTTGCTGAAGTTGTTTATCACCTGTAGGAGTTCTCTGGTGGAATTTTGAGGGTCGCTTATGTACACTATCATATCATCTGCAAATAGGGATATTTGACTTCCTCCTTTCCATTTGGATCCCCTTGATCTCCTTTTGTTGTCTTATTGCTCTGGCTAGAACTTCAAGAACTATATTGAAGAGATATGAAGAGAGTGGGCAACCTTGCCTGGTCCCTGATTTTAGAGAAATTTCCTTGAGTATCTCTCTGTTTAATTTGATGTTGGCTATTGGCCTGCTGTATATAGCCTTTATTATGTTTAGGTATGTGCCTTGTATCCCTGATCTCTCCAATACTTTTAACATGAATGGGTGTTGGATTTTGTAAAATGCTTTTTCTGCATCTAAAGAGATGATTATGTGGTTTTTTCTTTCAGTTTGTTTATATGGTGCAATACATTGATGGATTTCCATATATTAAACCATTCCTGCATGCCTGGAATGAAGCCTCTCTGGTCATGGTGAATGATATCTTTGATATGTTCTTGTATTCAGTTCGTGAGTATTTTATTCAGTATTTTTGCGTCAATGTTCATAAGAGAAAGAAAAACCTCTTTCTTTGTTGGGTCTTTGTGAGGTTTAGGTATCAAATGTTCCACCCATTTCTATCTTTTGAAGTAGCTTGAAGAGTATTGGTATTAGCTCCTCTTTGAAGGTCTGGTGGAATTCTGCACTGAAACCATCAGGCCCTTAGCTTTTTTTGTTTGGGAGACTATTAATAAATGCTTCTATTTCTGTAAGAGAAATAGGACTATTTAGTTTGTTTATCTGATCTTGATTCAATTTTGGCAAGTGGAATTGATCAAGAAAATTGTCCACTTCCCTTAGATTTTCAAATTTTGTGGCATATATGCCTTTGAAGTAGGATCGTATGATTCTTTGTATTTCTAACTGAGTCTGTTGTTATGTCTCCCTTTTCATTTCTGATTTTGTTAGTTTGGATAGTGTCTCTCTTCCTTTTAGTTAGTTTGGCTAATGGTTTGTCTATCTTGTTGATTTTCTCAAAGAACCAGCTCCTGGTTTTGTTGATCCTGTGAATTGTTCTCTTTGTTTCTAATTTATTGATTTCAGCCCTGAGTTTGATTATTTTCTAGCTGTCTATTCCTCTTGGGTGTTTCTTCTTCTTTTTTTCTAGGGCTTCTAGATATGTCATGAAGTTGCTTATGTGGGATGTTTCCAATTTCTTTATAAAGGCACTTAGTGCTATGAATTTTCCTCTTAGTGCCACTTTCAATGTGTCCCACAAATTTGGGTATGTTAGCCGGGTGTGGTGGCGCACACCTTTAATCCCAGCACTCGGGAGGCAGCGCAGGTGGATCCCTGTGAGTTTGAAGCCAGCCTGGTCTACAAGGGAGTCCAGGACAGCCAAGGCAACACAGAGAAACCTTGTCTTGAAAAACCAAAACCAAAACCAAACAAAACAAAAAACCCAAATATTGCTATGTTGTTCCCTCATTTTCATTAAATTTCAGGAAGTCCTTAATTTCTTTCTTTATTTCTTCTCTGACCCAGGTGTCATTATGTAGAGAGTTGTTTAGTTTCCATGTGTGTGTAGGCTTTTTGTTATTTCTGTTGTTGTTGAAGTCCAGCTTTAGTCTGATCTGATAGAATACAAGGTATTATTTCAATCTTCTCGAATCTGTTGAGGCTTCCTTTGTAACCTACTATAGGATCAATTTTGGAGAAGGTTCCATGGGGTGCTGTGAAGAAAGCATAGTCCTTTGTGTTTGGGTGAAAAGTTCTGTAGATATCTGTTAGATCATTTGATTCACGAGATTGGTTAGTGTCATTATTTCTCGGTTTAGTTTCTGTTTCAGTGACTTATGACTTATCCTTTGGTGAAAGTGGGTGTTGAAGTCTCCCACTATTAATGTGTAGGGATTGATGTGTGGTTTAAGCTTTGTTAATAGTTCTTTTACAAATGTGGGTGCCCTTGTGTTGGGAGTGTAGATGTTTAGAATTGTGCTGTCATCTTGGTTGACTTTACCTTTGATGAATAAGAAGTGACCTTCTTCATCTCTTTTGATTAATTTTGGTTGGAAGTCTATTTTATTAGATATTAAAATGGCTACATCAGCTTGCTTCTTGTGTCTGTTTGCTTCGAATACCTTTTTCCAGCCTTTTACCCTGAGGTAATGTCTATCCTTATGGCTGAAATGTGTTTCTTGAATGCAGAAGAATGTTGGGTCTTGTTTATGCATCCATTCAGTTAGTCTGTGCCTTTTTATTGGAGAATTGAGACCATTGATGTTGAGGGATATTAATGGCCAGTGACTGTTAAGTCCCTTGATTTTGAGTGTTTGTATGGTTATATTTTTGCGATGGTGCAGTTATCTTTTTCCCGTGTAATTTTGGTTGTCACTTTGGTTTGGAGGTTTCCTTCTAGTAACTTCTGTAAGGCCAGATTTGTGGATAGGTACTGTTTGAATTTGTTTTTGTCATGGAATATCTTGTTTTCTTCATCAATAGTTATTGATAGTTTCACTGGGTAAGGTAGTCTGACCTGGCATCTGTGGTCTCTTAGGGTTTGCAGGACCTCTGTCCAGGCCATTCTGGCTTTTTATGGATTCTGATGAGAAGTCGGGTATAATTCTGATAGGTTTGTCATTATATGCTACTTGGTCTTTACTTTGCTTCTTTTAATATTTTTTCTTTGTTCTGTATATTTTGTGTTTTGATTATTATGTGGCAGGAATGTTTTCTTTTCTGGTTTATTTTATTTGGTGTTCTGTAGGCCTCTTATATGCTTATAAGCATCTCCTTCTTTAAATTGGGGAAATTTTCTTCTATGATTTTGTTGAAGATACTTTCTGGGCCTTGGGGTTGGGCGTCTTCTCTTTCCTCAATGTCTATTTTCGTCAGGTTTCATTTTTTCATGGTGTCCTTGATATCTTGGATGTTTTGTGTCAGGAATTTTTCAGATTTAGCATTTTCTTTGATGTTTGCTTCAAGTTCTATGATTGTATCTTCTAATCCCAAGATTCATTCCTCCATTTCTTGGATTCTGTTAGAGAAGCTCAGCTCTGTGTTGTTTGTTTTCTTCTTTAAGGTCTCTCATTCCCATTTTTCTTCTGTCTGTGCCTTTATTGTTGTTTCCTCTTTCATCTTCAGATCTTGAACTGTTTTACTGATTTCCTTCATCTGATTGTTTGTATATACCTGATTTTCTACCAGTGCTTCTTTACAGGCCTTCAGATCTTGAACTGTTTTATTGATTACCTTCATCTGATTGTTTGTATTTTCCTGAATTTCTTCCAGTGCCTCTCTATAGGCCTCTTTTGTCTTCAACTTGTTTGGCTGCATCTTCCTGCATTTGTTTACAGATTGTATTTATTTCTTCCATTATCATCTTCATTACTAAGGATTTGAGGTAATTTTCTTGTATTTCAATTGTATTGGAGATCTCAGGATTACTTTCTTTAGAATAGCTGGGATCTGGAGATGCCATACTGTTTTGGTTTTTGTTGTTTGCGCTCTTATGCTGGCCTTTAGACATCTTGCTGTGTCTGATGTTACGAATGCAGCTTCTGGTGTCCTTCAGTGGTCACTGAGAGAAGATAGTTGGAGAGTGATTATAAGTTGAGGGCCCTTGCCTGTGGGGCCCTGGATTCTTCCCTGGAACAGGCAGGTGACCTGGTTTCCACTCCAGGAGACTTTGCTCCACACCTTAGGCTCCCCATTGGGTCAGCAGAGGTAGGCTTCTGCCCAGTCCCATTCAGATTGCACAACTGTGGTGGTTCTGCATTGAGGCTGCTGTTTAGTTTTTTGTCCTGACCCCCTCAGGGTTGTCCAGCCTCTCACAAGAGTGTGGGAGACCTTGCTGGGCTGTGCAGAC
This sequence comes from Acomys russatus, assembly GCF_903995435.1. Classification (NCBI taxonomy): domain Eukaryota; kingdom Metazoa; phylum Chordata; class Mammalia; order Rodentia; family Muridae; genus Acomys; species Acomys russatus. Next base: position 13,524,849 of record NC_067149.1, read on the forward strand.
TGGCTAGGCTGGGTTCTATTTGCCCAATTGTGCAGGCATGGACCGCTGTGGCCAGTAGTTAGGTTGCGGCCTACACCCACTCAGACGGCGCAACTGTGTCAGTTCTGTCCCACTGAGGCCATGATTCTTAATTCTTAAATACAGTTTCTCATGTTGTGGTCATCTCAACCATAAAACTACTTTGTTGTATTTCTTAACTGTAATTTTGCTAATGCTATGAAATATAATGTAAATACCTGTGTTTTCTGATTGTCTTGGGCAACCCCTGTGAAAGATTGTTCATCCTCAGAGGGGGTCCTGATGCAAAAGTTGGGAACTGCTAGCATATGGGTTTAAATGAGTGAGCAAAGCCTATCTGGGAAGGAGCTGTTGATTAACACCAGTCGCCATAGTGTTCTCATGATTTAACTTCATTGCATACTTCTAGGACTTGATCCTGACAAGTTTCTCAGGAAACCTAGACAAGGACATGCACAGAGGGTATTCACAACAGCTATCAGAATGCCTAACCACAGAAAATGATAATCTACCTTGTGCAATACAAAACGTGATGGTGTGTGGCTTTTAATAATATGCAGATATGCTCCTATGATAACAAACACTGTGAGAAATCAAGATGCAAGTCTACATACAGACTTTTAGCCATATTTCAAGGTTATAATTTTCCATATACATCAGGTTTTCCTAGTCAAGATGCTTTACTTTTTTATTTTCTTAAGATGTTATTTTCATTGTTAGGGAATGAAACCCTTCTAAATGCAACAGCCTTTGAACAAGTTGCTAAAGGAACAGAGAATTTCAAAATTTACCTAACTGTCAAGTCACGCCTTCTTAATTAGCTACAGAAGACTAGGACATTTAGGCAGATCTGACAGACACATATTTTAAGTGGTGCTATGTGGAAACTGAAGCCTAAAGTCTCACCTCCCAGGAGGCCAGAACTTCTCACCTGTGTCTTCCTCTCTAGAGGCTTCTTTTTCAGACTTGGTTTTTGTCAGACAAGTGCTCTAGCTCTGAGTGTCACCACAGCCTTTGCTGTGTTCCTCTTGATGAGTTTTGTTCCTTTCAGATGGCATGGTCCTGCATGGTTAAGCCACTGGTCCTTCTCAGCATCCCTGTTTCAGCCTCTGTCCACGTCTTCTCTCTAGTGCTATTTGACTTTATGTGACATTTACATACATGCGCTCAAGTGTGGCTTATCTTTTTACAGGTATGCTCTGCCTCCCACTCCACATTCCAGGGGGCCTATAGAATCCTTCAAGGCTAACCGAGCAACATGGAATTACTCAGCAGACACCAGCTGATGATGGAGCCCAAAATACCAACAATGTTGCGTAAATCATTCTGGCTACATCTGAGAAGACCACACACCTACTCACACTGGACAGAAGTACAGAGGACACCTGAGAGAACTTTCTCACTTATAGCAAATTCTCTAGTTGAGCAGAAATGGACTGAAGCCCCTCTCCTGACCAAATCAGGCAGCTTCTTGACAAACCAAAGCACAAGAGCTTTCAGTGACATGAGTTGGTGGCTGACCTGAATGGCTGGATTTCAGTTATAATTTCAGGAACATAGCAGTGATGAACAGGTTATAAAGCCACTAATTCAGCAGAATGGAGGAGCTGGCTTGAAATAGCCTAAATGTGATTCGATCTGAATTTGGAAAATGAACTCTTGGATATTGTCCACTGAGGACAAAAAGAAGTAAAATAAAATCTTGACTCTGGCTTTTTAGTACCATCAGGAATTCGCACTTCCATAATGACTAGCCACAGGATTTGCCAATATGCTCATATACTTTTCTCAGAGATATGCACCAGAAAATGTAAGTATTTTTAAGTTTTGCTGAATCCTCTAGAAGCTTCTTACTGGCACTGGTCTTGCCTTTGTAGTGCTCTGACATGTTGGGACCATAATGACTTAATCAATTAGCAATGATGTTCCACAGGCAAACAGGCTGGGTTCCTGTGACTCAGCAAAAGGCTCTTCACAGACTCTCCTTTCCTTTTTCCTTTCCTTTCCCCTGCCCTTCTTTTCCCCTTCCCGTCCCTTCCCTTCTCTTCTGACTTAAATATCTAGCCAGACTTAATGCAAATGTAAGTGTTAGGACAAGCAAAGAAGGGCAGTGGGACTGGAGAGATGGGTCAGTGGTTAAGAGTACTGTCTGCTCTTCCAAAGGGTCTGTGTTCAGTTCCCAGCAACCACACGGTAGCTCACAACCATCTATAGTGTGACCTGATGCCTGCTTCTGGACTGCAGGTGTACATGCAGGCAGAACACTGTAAAATAAATAAATAAATAAATAAATAAACAAATCTTTAAAAGGGGGGGGGGCAGAGCCCCAACTTCAGGTTGTTCTTAAGTCCTACTTGAGACATAAGACAAGAGAGAAAGCCTAGGAAAGAAGAAGGCATAGTGGCCCTCTCAGAACAAAAAGTAATGGATGCTCCAGGGTCAGGCTCAGCCTCAGGCCATTCAGGTTGTCTATTCATGGTCCCACTCATTTGTAAATACTCACAAAGCCCTTATAAAGTCATATGTGTTGTTCAAGGAGTTGGCAATGGAGACTGTTAAACCCCGAACACTAATGTGCTAAGGTGGGCTGTACCTAAGCTGGCAGTGCTCTGTCACAGACATTTGTATGTGCTAAGTATCTGCTAGGACGGGCTGTTCCTAAGCTAGGGACTGCCTGTGCTGTGTGTCAAAGGGATTTGTACCTGCGTCACTGCATTTTCATCAAGAAGGTGAAAATGTACATATTCAATTTTCTAAGCAAAATATCTTTTTTTTAAATAAAGGAAAATGGTTAATAAATACATCGAGGAACACAGTTAATCAATTTATATAAAGCATGCAAGGAAACCATTAGATAAGGAACATAATGAGACCAGAAAGCTGATTCCAAAGGAAATGGAGCCTGTTGCTAACACACTGAGGTAAGTTCCAAGTAGCAAAGAGCCCAGCTCCAGAGTGAAACATCTTTTTTACCTGCTCCTCTGCCTAACCTCTGAATCTGGGCAAGTACATCTTGGGCTAGAATTCACATACTATGACTTATTTAGTTCTGCACTATCTAATATAGTTCCACTAAATTTGGTGCTGTGTGAAGGGTCGAAGTACGGGTGGAGAAGAGGCAGGAGAGGGCCAAGATGGAAGGACAGAAGGAAACAGATTTTCTCTCAGTTTGGGACTTGAGACTTTGTTTAACCACTATGGGAATCAGTGTAGTGGTTCCTCATAAAGCTGGGAACAGAGTTTCCTCAAGATCTAGCTATACCTCTCCTGGGCCAACACCCACTACAGAGATACATACTCATCCATGTCTTTGTTGCTTTGTCTGCTGTTCTTTGAATTTGGAAGATCCCAGAACCAGCTGATGGACAGCCTTACTGACTAGTATTCTGCGATAGCTTAATGTAGGATGTGATTGTTATCCTATCCACTGACAAAGCTAACCGTATCTGGAATACTGGGCAAAAGATGAAACCACATTTCTCAAAGAGAATTTTTTGGTGGTAAATCCATGAAGGAAGGTTACTGAAAGAGATGATCCCCTAAGAACCTGATGAGGGTGAGAGGTTTAAGTTTCCACCATGTAGTTCTACATGATATGAGCCATATTTAACAACTTAACAGCCATTTGCTTGATAGAAAGTAGACTGCAGGTAGTAAAACACATTTCTACAAGAGGGTATCAACCCTACCCCTTCCCCAAACTGTAAATGAAGAGGCAAGAGTTTATGTTGTGAGATGAATACCTTTTACCAAGAATACAGAAAAGAAGTTCTCAATGGGCAGCTTTCATTTATGTAGAAAACGAAAATGCTGTTTGGTGGGGGCAGTTATTTGGTCAATCACATCTCAGGAATGAAGGTGTGGAGTGACACAACATGGGTAGACACCAAACATCACACTGCTGATTCTACCATGTGTCCAAGACAGGATTCCAAGGAGTGACAACCAGAAGTACTGGAAGGAGCAGCAATGGGATTGCTACATATTCAAAGCAGAGGCTCCTACCCAAGGAAAAGGACCAGGGCTGTAGCCATCATCACACAGCTTAGTGCTTTATAAAGGTTGGGCCCTTCTTCTGCCCCTTATTCCAGGGTTTTCCAGGGATAAGACACCATAATGATGTAATGGTGCATTCCTGACCTTTCTAGCTCCCTCTAGATGCCAAAAGCCCTCCTTTTTCCATCTCAGAAATAAACTTTTTGGCAGGCGGAGGTTTCTATATGTAAACTCCCAGTCCCCCTTCTACAGCTGCTTTGGAAAGTACACACAGGGAATTTGCAAATTTATTAGAAGATGATGACGACAAGCCCTCCTTTACTGAGGGAAGAGTAGTAGGCCATTTGGTACTTGTTCCAAAGTGAACACTTTGGGTGCTTAATGATTTTCTTTGATTCACCTTATGAGGAGGTTTAGAAGACATATTAAGATGCTCTGAACTTGAACTTAGACCTTGTTCTGAAGAATCTTGTAGTATTAGAGACAGCCTTTTTTTTTTTTTTTTTTTTTTTTTTTTTTTTTTTTTTTTAAATAACAGTAGTTAGAGGATAACTGTAGAATGGAGGACAGACTGGCTATCCCTGAAGAGCTTCCCATCAATGACTGCAATAACATCTAAGCAAATCCAATGGTGATTCTGATGATGGTTATGGTAGCCAGTTGTCCCAAGGTATGGGTCTGTTTTCTGGCACCCTGGAAACTTTTCTTTGTATCATTTCATTTCCTGACCAGAAAACAGATTACTGAGAGAACAGAAAATGATGACCATGTCCTATTACAGGTATATGTACCTGTCTTCAACATAAATCTCAAGTTTGTGTTCTTACTGTTTACCAGTAAGACTGAAGGTCATTGAAGTATAGTGTAATTTAATAAAGTCATTATTTTATTTCAGGCAGTACTTAATAGAGACTCTACAAAATTTTACTGCTATCTAGACTCACAGAACTTCAAAAGTCAGAAGCATTTTGGTTTACCTTTATCTCAATTTTGTTGTTGTTGTTGTTTTGCCACATACTACGCGTAGTGTGGGTTTACTCAAAGACTGTTATTTAAGGTGGCTCAGCTAGCTGGCAGACTTATTTCCTCTTTTTTTCTTTCTTTCCTTTTTTTCTTTTTTGACTGTGCTTAATGAATATCCAGTTCTCCATCAAAATACTGAGCTGTAATTGCTCTTTTCTTCAAGAATGCCAAATCTATTTGCACCGATCATGATTTTCTATAGACCCTGTCCATCTCATTTTTTTTATTATTTCTTGGTGTCCAACATAGAGATATTATTGAGTCAGTGTTCAATAACATTTGTAGAGACAATGAGCATTGTGCACTAACATCTAATTAGAGTATTATTCACAACTATCCTATTACCAAAGGACATATGGCAGACAAAATCCTGAAACAAAACAGAAAAAGATGGATTTATAAAAAGGAAGGAGGGCTGAGGAAATAGGCCAGTTAGTAATGTGCTTACAAACACAAGGATATAAAGTATTGCTAAACCCAAATAAAAAAGCCAGGTGTGGTGGCATGAGTTTGTAATCCCAGTGGTGAGGCAGTGGAGATAGGTGAATCCCTGGGGCTTGTTGGTTGGCTAGTCCAGTCTCCTTGGCAAGTTCCAGGCCAGTAATAGACCTTGACTCAAAAAGCAAGCAAAGAAACCAAAACAAAATAATGTAGCTAGCACCCGGAGAACAATGACTGAGGCTATCCTCTGACCTCTACCTGCTGGCAAACACACACAGGAGGGAAAGGATGGTGGATGAAGCAGGGCTCCAGGTGAATCTGCCACTGCAGTGGAATATTGAACATGCTCTTGGCTGCCCAGCAGCCAAGTAGAGAAAAACAGACCACACAATGAAGTTCATTTAAAGAGACAAACATTTTCCTGATAATAAATTCTAGAAAAAATGAATAGGAGAATGATGGAAGAGCAAACCAAAACCAAAACAAAATAAAGTACAAAACCAAAACAGAAACAAACAAACAATGCGTATCTTTAATTTTGTAGAAGCTTTGTAAAATTTCTTACAAATTGGTATTTCTAATATCAGGATTATAGAAGTTGAATGTGTATAATTTATTTTCTCCATAAAGGTTCACTAGCTGGTAATTTATTGTTTATTTTTTATGGTGATTCCATCAGCTTGTAAATGTACTGGGGGCCTTGCCTGTCTTGCTCAACACTGGATTCTCAGCTCAAACAAGAATGCCTGGTACAGAGAGGACATGCAATAAACGCTGCCTGAGTAAACAATCCACATGAAGCAAGTGTTGAGCAAAAATGTTAACCAATGGCTTTGCTGTTTTCATGGTTTATGACAACAAAGCAATGCTAATAGCACAGAAAGGAAAAACAGAAACCTCACCCAGCTACCAGTTGGCTGCACTGCATGAGATTGCTAATTCCTGGTAGTTTTACAGGCTTCAACATCATGTAATGATGCTGACAAGCCCTTTAGCGTGGCCATCAAAGGTGAGGAGGCTCGATCTTGATGTGTGTTTGTGTGTGTCTGGAGTGTAGTGTAGTGTATGCATGCCCATGTACACTCTTACGGAGGCTTAAGAACACTGGGTGTCCTCTTCTATCATTTGATGCCTTATCCTTCTGAGATAGGGCCTTGAACTGAGATCTGGTGCTTACTGATTATGTTATACTGGCTGGCCAGGAAGTCCTCTGTGAGCTGCCTGTCTGTACCTCAAAGATGGTAAAGACACTCAAGCCATGTCCAACTTTTACATGAGGCTTTGGATTCAGGCCCTAGTTGTTTATGCAGCATGCATTCTTACTAACTGAGCCATCTCCCAGCCCTTTGGTCTATCTGGTTTACTTCTTAGTAAACTTGTAGGCTCCTTAGCACCTGGCACAAGGTAAGTGATTTACTAGAACAATGGCTGTCTTACTCTTTGAGTTATCTTAAGGAGATCTTTGACCCAGAAAGTAATACAAAGCTTGAAAAATGGAGCAGAAGGAGCCATGGCCAAGTTCCAATTGTTTTCATAATTTTGGAGATGGAGGACTCCGAATTCTTATATAAGCATGGCACCATATCCTCTATGATACTGGACCAAACTGGTTGGCACTACTTGACTCTGACAACACTGTCTAGACACAAGCACACGTGGCACAAGTCAGATTTCTGTAAGCTAATAAATTTACTTGGTTTGAAACCTATTACGATTTAAAAAATACTTCCTTTTCCTCTCAGCACTTGCTGGAGACTAATTTCCCTTTGTTTCCTGCAAATGGAGGCTGCTCCATGCTTACTGCTCACCTGGTCATGCCCTGCATTACAGCGATGATGCTTGCACAGGTGTCCACATGGCTGCCCTTGCATCCAGTGTCTACCATATGGAATACCTGATTCTGTTCTTTCATGACTCACGTGTTCTAAGTGTCTGCCACAAATCTGCTTCCTGGAGCATGTTTTCTAGGTGCTCTGCATTCAAAAAACACAGAGTACAGAAACTGACAGAGGTAGGTTCCCATGAGACACTAGAATCCCAATAAGTTACCATTTAGAGACCTTATCTAGAAGGGATGGGTATGACTAAGCAGTATCTGTCACAGGCAGAGTGGCTCAGTTCCTGCTCAGTGGTAGGATAACGTACAGATTCATACCTATGGTTATCCCCATGAACACTGAAGATTTGCTTTTGAAAGATTACTAAACATGTTAAAAATTTAGCTGGTACAATACCTAGGGATTTGAGTATAGCATTTTAATTTTAATTTTCTAAGAAGAAAAGAATGACATGGAGGAAGTTTAAAACCATAACTTCAGTAACACTTAGACAATAGGTCTAAGACAAATACACATTTGCTGTGAGTCTTCCTGCAGAGAAAAACACAGCTATGCCTGGAGTCACTGCACCTGAGTAACTTTCCCTTTGTTCTACATGTGTTTAACTTTATTCACTCTGTACAGTCACGAACAGCCTCACTGTAATAATCACAGTGTGAGACCTTCCCTTACTTTCAGCATGTGTAAGCTTAAGCAAGCTGAGATCTTCACAGAGCTCTAGTTTCCATGACTGTATCACTATCAGATCCACCAGCAGCATTATCTTCTGTGCCAGCATCTTTCCCCCTTCTGTCAGGAGGCAGGAACCACCCTTTCCTTTCATTGTGTACTTGAGCACACTCCTCCGGCCTTCTCAGGACTTTGTTTTCCTCAGTATAACCATCAACTTTCCCCTATACCAAACGGTTCCCATCACTACATATATATCACACCATCTCCATTTTGACAGTTTTGGGTAATATTAGGGAACAAGAAAGAGAAGATGGGCACATAGAAAGGGCTATGACTATTTGCGGGATTTAGGTCACTGCCTTACTTCCTACATAGACATTCCTTCCCCATGACTGGACTGCATGGTTGTGCATGTATCTGGGGCTCATGAGATATATCTCCCCGGTGGCTAGTATTATCACAAAAGTGCTATACTTTTCTATAAAAGGCCTGCTTGGAGAAAAATCCAAACAGTGAGAGGAAATATGCAGGGCAAAAGCTTCAGTTCTATTGTCTAGCAGACAAGGATCCAATCGAGGTTCTGCACGCAACTGGGATGCCACGGCCTTATTGGGAAGTCTGAGAGACCATCTTTTAGATCAAGAAGGATAGACCCTAAGCCCAATGACTAGTATTTTTCTTAAACACAAAAGAGGAGAACACATGAGGAGAGGACACAGGCAGACAAAAGCCAAAGGCTGCCAGGAGCACTGGAGGCTGGAGACGTCAGGAAGCATCTCCCGCAGCTTTCAGGAGCAGTATAGCTCTGCCAACACTCGGCATTTCAGACTCTGGTCCCCAGAGCTTTGAGAAAATAAATCTCTACTGTTCTACGTCAGCAAACTTCTTCTGATTTTGTTACAAGGGTCCTAGGAAATTAATACAGATTTTGGTAACTGGATGTGCTGTGGAACTGATTAATGAGAAGAAGATGCAAACGTTTTGAGTGAAATGACCAAAAAAACCACCTAGACTGCCATGAAGAGACTATTGGTAGAGAAAAGCATTAAAGGTAACTTTGCGAAGGGATCAGAAATCCAGAAGAAACATGATAAACAAAGCCTGCATTGCCTTAGGGAATGGATATATCATCTGGACCGATATGCTAAAGAGATAAAGACAAGGGTGTGGATGGAAAAGCCTCTGGGTTGGAAATTTGGAAAGAACTCCCTGGTGCACTAAGCTGTCTCAGCAGAGGCCATGGATAAAGATGGGCTAGTTAAGAGGAAAGATCTATAGAGCACTCTTTGTCTCAGTGTAGATCCTTGTGATATGAGAATCAGGGTTTTCTATGATGCATAGAAACACTCGCAGTTTGGACTGAAGGGGACAGAGACAGGTCAAAGTCAAGAAAGAATGCTGAACTTTAACAATCTACAAGCAGAAACTGGCTGAAAGGAAACTACTACACTTTGTTCTACTTATGCAGTCCGGCTTCTAGGCTGACTTCCTCCTGCCCCATCTCACCTAAGACCAAGATGACAGTGGCGAAGAGCTTTCTCTCCAGAAATGGAGAGCACATGAGTAACACAGCACAGGCCAGGTGTTGCAGCTATTATTCCGAGTGCCGGCATGGACGTGAGACCTGCCAACATGACTTTAACCACATCTGAGAGTAATATTCTCAAAACCGTTTCCATCTTCCATGCCATGATAGGCATACAACTTAAATAAATAAATGTGCTCCTTCCTTAGGAAAGGCCCAGCTTGGCTAAAGTTGTTTTGCTTTTCAAGCTAGGCTTGGGCTATCTTCTTGGTTCTCAGTGTAACCTTTTTTCTCTCTGCATTTAATTTCTGACAGTATCAGAAATGGGTAGATGTCATGTACTTTAGAGCTGAGATTTAATTAATAAAACTAGTTGATACTGAGTAAACTCAAGGTTAGCAGAATGAAAAACCATTGTCAGTCTGCAGGTCATTAAATCAAAGGCAACATATTCTGATGTTTACCAGCAGCTGAATGCAATGTGCTAACAAGGCCTGTTAACACACAAAGCTTGAATTACATATCTGTCAGCTCCCAGAAGATCCATTAGGAGGCAGATTGTGAAGTCTCACTCTTTGTAGGGAAGTCAAGGAGGGAAGATCAATGAGACACCAACATTTCCCTTGCAGCATAGAGATCAAAGCAAGAGTTAGTTCACCCCAAATCCCAACTCCTCAGGCCTGAGCTAGTCACCCTAGACTACACAGCCACAGGCTAGTACAAAGCTAACACACAAGGCAGCAGACAATTTTCTGGTCCCTGCATCCCAGAGCCTGGAGGAGCAGCCTTGAAATAGGCATGGCTATATCTCAGTGGGTGCCACCTGAGGACTTCACTCCTGAGAGGTTTTTTTGTTTTTTGTTTTTTTAGCAGGAGGCTGGCTCAGTCCATAAATTTAACAGGGTCTTTTAGTAATTTAAAGACATGACTGTGTGCATGTGTTATGTTTGTGTGTGTTACAGTTTCCCCTCTTGGACAGGGTTATGTCTATCTTGAGCCCAGAGTGGATGACCAAAGAATGCTCACTAAATAAGTAACAATGACAAAAAATAGTGTTAGAAGGCCTCAGTGAAATGAAATTATGCTTTTCTTGTCATTGTTGCTGTTACTATTTCCCAACTCCATGCCACCATCAACATTTTACAAATATTTGTAAACATACAGAAACATTGGGACTCCCCCCACCCCACCCCCGATTTGGGTGTAGGTGGCCCAGTCTGTCCTGAGACTTGCGATGTAGCTGTGGATAACTTTGAATTCCTGGCCCTCCTGCCTCTACCTCCCATGTGTCACCATGCCCAGCTTACTTGGTTTTGGAGATAGAAATTGAACAAATTAACAGTATATATAAAACACCTAGATTCCACAGTTTATATATAATTATATTTTCTTTCTTTCTTTTTAAAATTTACTTTAATTTATTTTTTATTTTTTAAATTTTATTTTATTAATTTATTCTTATTACATCTCAATGGTTATCCCATCCCTTGTATCCTCCCATTCCTCCCTCTCTCCCATTTTCCCCTTACTCCCCTCCTCTATGACTGCGACTGAGGGGGAAACTGGGACAGAGGAGAGGACATCCTATTGGGACTCTAGATGAGAGAAGCATGGGAGAATAGCAAAGTAGAAGGATCCAGAGGGTCCTAGAAACCTACAAGAAGAGCATTATGATAGGCAGATTTGGGCCCAGGGGTCCCACTCAAACTATGGCTCCAGCCAAGGACAATACAGGCCATAATCTTCAAACCCCTACCCAGATCTAGCCAACGGGCAGGACATTCTCCACAGTTGAGTGGAGAGTGGGGTATGACTTTCACACATACTCTGGTGCCTCATATTTGACCACGTCCCCTGGATGGGGAGGCTTGGTGGCATTCAGAGGAAGGATAGCAGGCTACCAAGAAGAGACTTGATACCCTATGAGCATATAAAATTGACTTTTCAAGACAGAGTTCCTCTGCGTAGTCTTGGATATCCTGGACTTGCTTTGTAGACCAGGTTGGCCTCGAACTCAGATTTCTGCCTACTTCTGCCTCTTTGAGTTCTGGCAGTACAGGAGTGTGCCACCCTTCTGGCTTATATTTGTTTTCTAACGTATAGATCCATTCTTTCTTGACATTTATCAAACATATAAATTATAGACAATTTTTGTCACACATATTATTATTTTGGTTCAATTTTTTTTTATAGTTCTACTTTTTATTTGGGGGTCAAATTTACAAATGCTCAAATCTTAAGTGCATAGTTAATATAAATTCTGACAAATGCATATACTGACGTAATTCAAACTTCTGTTAGAACAGTTTTTGGCCATCACTCCCAACTCTTCATGGCAGCTACTGTTTTGATTTTTCCCACATAGATAAGATTCACTTGATCTATAATTATTATAGTCACTTACTGAAAGATTTAACACAGGCAAGACTATGAAATATACCTTTCTTAAGATTTGTTGCTCCACATAGTAGTTTAGAAATGCAATCATACTGTTTTATATGTCAGCAGATATTCCTTTTTTACTGAAGGACAGTATCCTATTTTTTAAAATAGAGCACAACTTATATATTCATTTGTGGTGGACTCTCAAGATGTTTCAGTTTTTGTACAGTTGGGAATACAGGTACTGCAAATATTACTGTCCAAGTGTTTGTGGACTAGTGTTTCTGTTGTGGGTTTTAAGGTAAGCTTATGATGAGTTGCATAAGGAACTGCTAAGCTGTTTTCCACAGTGTCTGTACTGTACACTCCCACTGACAATACTTGGGAAGGCTGCATGCTGAAATCAGTCTGATTTTTGTCTGAGCAATGGAACCCCAGGTAATGTCAGCCCAGCATTTGATTCTGTGTTCTTTGCAGAGGCTATATTCCCTCTCCATGTTTATATATGACAATTCAACAACAGATTAATTACATATCATCTAAGCATCTGGAAAGAGACTGAGCTGTGCGAGCACATGAGGGGGCAGTGACAGCATGTGGGCCCTGCTGCCATTATAGCCATTATAGCTACATCCAAGTAAAGTGAGGCTGATATCAGTGCTAGGAAAAAAAATAGTGATACACTTTTAAAAGTTGACACTTTGGAGCTAACCTATAGGAAAACAAACAGTTTTGATGGAATAGAGAATCATGAATTTGACCTCTGTGAAATCATAAAATTGTTTTTTAAAATGTCACCACAAATATCAAGTTCAAAGATAAAGATCCCCTTTGCCTTCTCCCAAGGCCAATAATCTAGACAGGATTTCAAACACCCTGCAAGTGTAATGGGAAGAAAAATCTCAGACAACACAGGCTCCAGCAGATTTCAGCAAGGAGATGGGAGAATGGAAAAAGCGCCATCTAGATCATTTGATAAGAGAACAGAGAAGATCCTGGCCATTCCCTTGTAATAGCAGCAATTCTTGGTAACTTAATCCTGGGGAAGGGGGTGAGGTGAAGAAATTCCCACACAGAAGAGTATATCCCAAGAGCTTTCCCACAGAGTACACCCCACAACACGGGAGCCTCACTTCTGTCTGGTGATAATCTATAGAATCCTCTCTGACCACCGAGTCAGTTTCGAGACTGCCATAATGCTGCACGACATGCACCATGTGAAATCTCCGTTGTCTTTCAGAGATGAGAAGATGAAGCCGATGTTGACAAGGACTATAAACTAAGCAGCTCCAAACACACCCCCAGGCTCCCAGAGCACAAAGCAACAGTAATCATTTCAAATGACCCCAACTATTTAGAATTTCATACCATCAAGTCAGATGAACCAAAATTGCTACCACCTGTAAAGATTCAAAGAAATACAACAATCACTTAGAAGGAGAAAAAAGGGCATGGCAGATGTGCTCGGAGGAGAGAAGCAGCAAGAAGATGCTTGGAGCACCCCTCCAGGGAGCATGGGACGGACGAGCATTAAAGACTGAGTCTGCTGTGGTGGAAAACAACTCGACATGCCTCATCTATGCTTATAACGAAGATTTTAAGAACTGTTTTAGAAATCTCAGAGATATTTTAGGATCACAAAAGTGAGGGTTGGAAAGAATCTGTTCACTCAAAATATATCATAGATTTTGAGCTTTGGGAAAGACCTTAGGGACCACTGAGTGTAATTTGCTGCCCAATAAGAAATACTTCTCACAAACCTGACTCATTTCTGCACACACGCCTCCGTGGAAATGCAGGTGGTGCCAGTCTTACACTGAGGCCTGGAACCTCCAGGACAGGTCTTGATTAGCAGAAGTGAATATGTCACAATTCTCTGTGAATCAGACTTTCTTATATTTGAAGCTGGAGATCATGAAACAGGCTGAATGTTCTCTCTCCCAAGAAATATCCAGTGCTTTACACAGGTTTTCAGAGTCTTGGGGCCCAACTAACTTCATTCTAAATGTACTTTGCCAGGATTCTTCTGTGGCTCTTTAAATGAGACGCCAGGTCTTAGACACAGGCTTAATCCTTAGCATAGCCCATGGCCTCCTGTTACAGTATGAGAGATGCCCACAAAGGCTCCAGTCATTGCTAAAACATACAGAAGCAGGTGGTAGCAGAGATGGAAACAGGACATCTATCTCCTGACCCTCATTGCCTATATCATGCTTAAATAACCCACTAGTCAGAAAATAGGAATGTTTCTCCCATATGGTAACAGGATTTGGGGGATGGAAAAGAAATGGTTGGAAAAACATTGAATCTGAGAGCCAAGAACCACTTCTGAGCCAGAGTGCTGGCTCAGGGCTCTCATCTAACTTAGGCGGTAGGGGGATCAAGAGTGCAAAGCTAGTCTCTACTAGAGCAGAACTAAAGCCAGCAAGACTATATCTGATTCTGTCTCAAAAATAAAATAAAATAGAAACAAACAAAAATTCCAAACCAAAACAACAACAAAACCACTTCTGCTAGGCTAGGCCAGACTAATTGCTTTTCTTGGGTTTCTATCACTGCCTAGAAACAAAGAATGTGCGCTCTCAGGCAACTCTCTAAGCAAAAGCTGGACAGGACCAAGTGTGCAGAGGACCGAAAGGTATGAACAGCCGCGGTCACGGGTTAAGGAGGTCCAGGGCAGTCCAGCCAGATTCCCTGGGCCTGCCAACTTAGTTCCCGACACCAGCAGTAATAATAATGATGCGAGGAATGACTAAATGTTGGTGTAGCTGGGGGCCAAGATGAAAGAAACTAGCCCATAAGCTGCACTCATATTTAGTCAGGGTTTTGAGAGACAGCGTGCATAGAAGGTGCAAAAGGAAGTGAATTGCCTCTGGGACTGGAGTTACAAATTGAGCTTGGGAGCACTGGTACAGCAGCCTTCTCGGTTCCTAACAGCTGAGAACTGGCAAAGACGCTTTCACTGTATAGCTTCCCTACCTCCTACAAGTTCAGTATCCACCCCTCAAATACATATGGAGTTGATTTAATACATCCTTACTGAAACTCAGCAGTACAAAACCCATCCATAAGTGAAATTCACATGAGAGGGCCTGACAAGAAGGAGCTCAGTAATGTTCATACAACAAGTGCACAGACAATGAATGAACAAAGCACACGGGTACCAAAGAACATGCATGCACAGAATACAAATGGCCAGCGTGAAGCAACATGTGATCTGGACTTGGGCCCAATTACACTGGCACTGGACTGAGGGAAGGACCCCACAGGGCCCAGGAAGCCCTTTTCTATAGATGAACTAAACTGTCCCTGTGAAACAGCTGACTGCTAGAGCAAGAATGACCTGCCTGTCTCAGTGTGATGCCTGAGCATTTCATGACTGAAGATGAGTTGCTGGGAAGAGACTCGGCTGCATGGTCAAAGCTGATAACCAACCCTTGAAGAGGGGCACTGATGTGGCTGCAGGAGGGTAAGCCATGCTTCCCCTGCCACTGGGCCGGCAAGTGAGCCCAGCACTTTATGCTGGATGCAAGCCAGTCTCATCCCCAAAGCACTGGGCTTTACAAGCCAAATCACAAATGGAAACCAAATCTAGGAATGCAGAATTCACTGAGAAATCTAAAAGAGAAATATCAATTGTCAATTCTTTCCCAAAGGAGCTGAAGGGAGAGGTTTAATAAAAGAGTTCCATAAAATGCAGTCCAAAAGCCCTCATTGTTTACTGCATGGTAAATCATAATGGCAGGAGTGGTCTTATCCTGTTACACTGGAAAGCCAGCTAGAAGAAGATAAAGTCACAGCCACAGCCACTAACTACAGTAAACGAATACTTTATACATCCAGCAGGATGCTCAGACAATGTACAGGCTCACTGCACCCAGCCATTCCTGTGAATAAAACAAAACCAAACCAAACCCCTCTTCCTCTCTCAGGTTCTGTCACAGGCATCACAGTAAAGCATTCTGACAGTCAAAATGCCATGAGGATCCTGAGCTAGGATACCACAGAGCAGGCGGATCCTGAATTCTGGGCATAAGCTATTTTATTTCCTTTTTCTAAATTAAAGAATGGACCTATCTCTGATTGAATATAAAAGGATAATGTACCAAACAAAGAAGAATTGTCATGTATACCCAACTCTCTCATCTGTTGACCTAGCTTCCACCGTTCTGCTTGCTAAATAGGACATGGACACAGCCCTGTCTATACCCAACAACAATGCCATCTGCATCCTCTTTCTGATTGTAAACATTTCCACATTTTCCCCATATTAAAAAAAAAACCTCATACACTACAAGAAGAAGTGATTCAATAAATGCCCATGCACATGAGTAAACAATGAAAATGTTCAACAAGGTGCTCTCTGTGACAACAAAAACAGAAAGAACGTAAATGTCCGTGGGCAGAAGAACAACAAGGTTAGGCTACTGGCATAAGGAGGACCATACAGCAGGAAAGAGGAAAATGAGATGGCACTAAGGCACAGAGAGTGTTATCGTATTACACAGAGTGTGATGCATAAGATCCGGAGAACACACACTGAAAATTACATATCATCCACAGACAAGCAGAGAAAAGTAAACAGAAAAGTAGCTATCCAACTGAAGACTGCAGTGCCTTGTGTCAGCCTGACGTTATGTATGCTATAGGATGTTCTTTCTTTCCCGCCAATTTTATATTCTTACTATTCTATAGATTTTAAATAAAAGAAATAAAAATGTAAAATTTCAAGTATAGACAAAGGGAATATTGCACTTGTTTCTTTTTATAAATTTCTCCAAAATACTGTTTCAAAGGGGCAAGTAAGCTGCTTGTGCTTATTTTAAGCTACACAGAAATTCACCTCTTTGTATAAGAACCCAAAATTCAGGCAAAGGCTGCACTGCCAACATCTCCCTGAAACTTCAAGGCAGAGTCTGTGGCTATCTGAGTGTCTGCCGTTCCAGACCTGGAGTAGCCAGTCATTAGCTGGGATTCTTCTGCATGAGGTCACAGAAGGGTAGACACACAACAGCCCGCTCATATCTCAGGCTCCAGAAGGCTGGCTTAGATTTCTTGCTTAGCTACTTAGTGTGACTCTGGCTAGCTTGTTTAAGTTTTGAGCTTCCATTTCCTCATTAATAAAATGTTAATAATTTTATCTTACATGAGCTTAAGAGAGTGACCTGAGATAACATGTAAATCTACTGCTTAGTTTTTGCCTGGTAGACTGTAAATCCTTGAAGAGAGTGGCATAAGGCAAATAGAAGGGAAGCAGGAGCCTTTACAGAGATTTGAAAAGTTATGCAGTGATCTGTTAAATCACCATGTTGGAGGAGCATGGCACAGCCCCAATGGAGCATTGAGAGAGTGAGGGATGAACACGCACAGCGAACCTTCAAATGTGCCCTGGCCTCCTTTGCCATCCTGTCAGCTCTGTTATAACCTGGAAAAATAAGCTAACATATTCAGGATCAAAGACCACAGAGATGGAGCCGTGGAGGCTCTGGACCACTGAACCTTCCAGGAGCCTGGGTTCTAAAGGTCATAGCTATAGAAGATTTCCTGTTGGCAGGAGTTAAAACCCCTGGGTAGACAGATGTTGTGGCACTGGGAGGACCCTACCCTGAATCATAAAACAGGATCCAGCAGGCTGCCCCAGTCCATATGTCTCCTAAAAGTGTCATTTTTCTTCTACAGAGAGATGTGGGCTGTGTCAGTTTCCTACTGCTAACAGAAAGTGTTCAGAATAAAAAACTGAAATGTGAACTCTAGAGATATATTAAACTATAGGTTTTGAAGAAACCACCAGTGGGCCATCCATTCCCCTCTACTCCCACCACTACCCAGAACTCACTAGGAGTCTCTGTTGAGAACGTAATGAAACTGCTTTCTTATCAGCATTTCTTCTTCAAAGGGTGTCAGCAGAAGCTATCAGGGTCCTCAAGTTACTAATCCTCAGCACTCAGAGGTCAGAAAATGAAGCTGCACCTGGGTGGTGTGGAGCAGAGGGCACTTCTAGCGAATTTCACGTTGACATCTGAACTTTTGCTTTCTTCATCTGTATGTGCATGAAACAGCATGGGAGTGTGAGATCAGAAGCTCAAGCAAAGTTTATTAGGCTTCCAAGAATGAAAGCCTCAAGCTTTATTCTCCAGAGTTGGTGATGTGCATGCCAGACTGTGGGAGGAAAAGAAGGAGCATATGATGGGAGGGATCTACTGGCAGGACTGAGGCCAAGAGTAAGGGTTTTAGACGCCTTCCCCACCAATTTGTGGGATGTGTTCTTTCTGTACACTGTTCTGCATTTTCTCAGAAATTTCTGTCAAGGGCTGGAAGATGACAGGGAGTCTTGCATACTCCTGAGTCCTGAGATGAAGTGTGCGCGTGTTATACGGCACCTCCTGGGGAGGGGGTGCACTTGAGGGTAAGAGCTGGTTTGTCAAAGCAAGTGCTTTATGGACTGAAGGAATGGAAGAAGGAAGGAGTGAAACAAGGAGGAGGAAGAGAGCAAGAGAGGTGATTAAAGAAGGAAGAGAGGAGGGAGGGAAGGAAAAAGAAAGAGGAGGAGGAAAAGAAAGGAGGAAGGAAGGGACAAGTAGTGGTAGACATAGACAAAAATCGACTCAATTTTCTTATTTTTAGAATAAAAAAAAACCTCATGATAAAATGCTGGTGCTAAGCAGTGTTCCCATAGGGAAAAGCTGAAATGTTCATTTTGATTAGTGCTTCTGGGTTTGGACATGCAGCACAGCACGGTGTAGTTCAAGACCAAATGGCACCCACAGCTCACAGAGAACAATTGCATTTTGCCCAAGTTCCTGAAAGTTGTTCTCCAGCCAAGCTAAGTCAAAGCTGTGCTGGATAGGAATAGGCTGCAAGGTCCTGGCAGCTTCTCTTGTGTACCTCCCACACTGCGAAGGTCACCCAGAGGCGAAGCTGAACTCTCTATTTGGCCTTTCTGCTTTTCTTCCCCGTCCCTCACACTGATCTGACGGTTATGGTTTACCTTAGGCTTCAGCAGCATTATCACTCAGGATTGTATCTGACCAGGGTCAGGGGAAACAGGAAAGGAGGCAGGATATGGGGCTGGGTGTGGCTAGGTCCCTCCCTGCCTTATCAAGGAGGAAAGAAAGTGAATCCACCTGGTAAACTGCTGGCTGTGACTCGAAGCAAGGTGAGCCAAGGTGCCAGGGGGTTATGAAGAGGTCATCTTGGATAAACGCCCTGTGCTTACAGGACTCAGCTCATCACCTTTTCCACTTTAAAAAGATATATTTCCTGTTGGGTTTCTCTCCCTGTCTCGATAGCAGAGCATATTTGGTGCATCAGGAAACTTCCCCTTTCTGAATGAAATCCAATTATTGTAATTCATTCAGAAAGTCCTCAGGTCACTGGCAAGGGTTAAGATGCACAGGATGGAGGAGCCATGGTCTTCTCTCAGCACCCGATGGCCTGACCCTGACTCTACAGAGCATCACCTCACCCAGCACTCAGCTCCCTTGTCCAGGGTTTCTTTCCTATAAACACGTAGTTCTCACTATTTATTTCCAAACTGCCTCTTTAGTAAGGTAGGGGTGGGCATCTATCAGACAGATTTTAAAAGGCAAGTACATATTTTTAAGGGAAACAAGTACTAAACTGAAATAAGAATCTTGGTTATGTTATATCTGTGTGGGGAAACCACGGGGATGGCAAGAAACGCATCTACAAGGAGGCAGTGCCTACTGGAGAAGATGCCCAGTCCCTAATAAGGTACAAATACATAAGAGCTAAAAGCCTTCTCTAGAAGAAGACCCTTGACTTGTTGCTATACTAGCCTGCATTCTTTCTGAAGCTTATGTAGTAGGCAAATGTCACAGTGAATGCTCCAACCACAGGTAAGGCACTCTTTCCTAAAGGCCTGAGTGTGTCTGCTTACCTTCGAAAGTGCCTGCCTCCTGAGGAGGTGCCTCGAGGGGCAGAATAAAGAGTCCATCAGTCAAACTGTATTTTAGTAAGGCTACTTTGGCAGCTATAACTGGATAAGAAATACCTTGGGAATTAATGAGGCACACCTTTGGGTGTGTCTGGGGCGTGTTCTCAGAGAGGCTTACCTGGGGAGGGAAGACCCATCCTGAACACAGGTTTCAACATTCCACAGACTGGGATCTTGGACTCATTAAAGAGGGACAAAAGAGAGATGTGTACACTCACTTCTTACAGCCTTCTGACTGCAGACAGTGGCTAGTGCTCTATACACCTAGCGCTAGGCCTTCCCAAGGATGATGAATCAGGTCCCTTCGAACCATTAAGTTGTTTCATGCCACAGAATGCAATACAGAAATCCACTAGTATCAAAACAAGACCCCAAGGTAGAACCAGACAGCCTATTTCTCCAGTGCTGCTCTGATCTTATTTCACCTCTTCACTCACAGCTGTAGAGTCCAGTACATGACTGAGCTTGTATACCAGACTGAGGTGAAACACACTGGACACACAGAAAGTACTCTCTTTCCAAGAGAGACAAACTTCCGCGGTAGTTAATATGCACAATCAGCAGTGGCAAAAGGCCACTGACTCAATGCACTCCTGGCTCCTTGTAAAGACACTCACTTCAGCAAGTTCACACACACACACACACACACACACACACACACAGTGAGAGAGAGAGAGAAAGAGAGACAGACAGACAGACAGACAGACAGACAGACACACACACACACACACACACACACAGAGACAGAGACTTATTGACTGCTATACTGGTCCAAGAGGCACCAGGGAGGAAAGAGTTGTTGCATGTGTGTCTGAAATAAAACTTAACTAGGCCTTTCCTAGGAATTGAACGTAGGATCTCACTCAGGCATCCTCCAGGAGCTACATTCCCAGCCTCAGAACTCTTTTTCAAAGAAGAAAACCTCAATGTTCCTTACACACATAGCGATGATATGAGACAGAGATGTAAACTTAGATCATTTTGATGCTATGGATAGAGGAATTTCACCCAGTAATAAAATCCATTTTGGATTATTATTCTTTGTTTATTAGACCAACAGGAGCTTTCATTCTAGCCAGCCTGTCAAAAGCACAGAGTGAAACTAAACAGTTTGTTTAGTCTAACAATGGATGTTCTCAGCCAAAACAAGGAGGGGCCCAATTTTTTTGCTTTTATAAAATATGACTTTGCCACGGATGACATAACATAATTAGAGGGAAAAGAGACAGTGATAGTTGCAACTGAATAGTAGAGTTCTTTTCTTGTTCTGTGTGACAAAGCACAAGACAAACTCAGTCTCCAGCAGTGACAAGGTGTCAGAAATGGCTCTGGTAATGAACTGTGCAAGGTGTTCACTTAATCACTGGCATCTAGAGCACTATTACAGGATCTGTTGACTATCTGAAGATGCAAGCTACATGTGTACTTTAAAATATGAGTTTATGAACAAAGGAGAGAGAAGTTTACTGGAGACTCATTCACTCTACACTGTACAGGCCCTGGCCTCCTCCCCATGTGAAATACTTCCAGAAATTTGTCCAGCTCAGGTCTCCAGAGACCACTTAGAGTCTGGCAGCACCTCACAGCTCTCAGTGGTAATAATAATGTTTTTTTAAGCATGTGGATGTTATTTGATTTCCAACTTCAATAATCTTAGGTGCCTTCACTTCAGGAATAGATTCATAGAACAGGCAAGTAGAGTGATTTTTCTTAGCAATTTTCACACATTATATTCATACAAGCGTGGGCAGTCAGGACTCATCTTTATTTTCTGATTAGTGCTGCTCAGTTAATCCTCAACCCTCTTCCAGTCAGCACTAACAGAGATATAATCTTCTTTCTGAACGTACAATTGGCCCCGGACATATCCTGATTTCACCTGTTCAGGTCTCTGGGTATTCAATAAAGCAAGTTCAGCCACTGTGCCAAGAGGCCACACAGAGTTCAAGGTGACACCTCACAGCCATCAGTAGGTTAATTATAATTTCATTTTCAAACACACCGACAGCATGCTTGTTTCAACTCCAAATGACCTTACCTGCTTTTTTTTCGGGGGGGGGGGGGGGGTTGTCTACAAGGAGTAAATTTCTGTCAGCAAATTGAAAGGCCACTCAGAGTTCACTGTAGCAATTCATATTTTTAACTGGTTGCCCAGACCTAAATCTTCACCTCCACAAATTCCAGAGACCTTAGTAGCTGTGAAGGAAGTAAGGACAGAGATGAAGTCGAAAGGGGTGGGGACAGGAGGTGACAAGGTAAGAAGACAGCAGCTGACTTCTGCAGCTTCAAGGGGCTTAGGGCCAATGCTCAAGAGGAAGGGCCTGCACTTTGTGTGTGTGGGGTCTTACAGAAGCTTCTAGATACTTGAAACATCACCACCAGGAACAAAACTAGCTTAGAAGAGGCCTCGTGCTACATTCTGAAGATATTTGAACATGGAGGCTCCACTCTGCTTGAAGGGCCACAAGTGCAAAGCTCACTTTTGTTTTTTGCAGAGGGTCACAATGAGCAGGGGCTTTGTACAAGGTAGGTCTCTTTGTCCTGTCAATGAGGCTTAAAGGCTGTGAGCATCAAAGAGAAAAGCCAGCTATATTCTTGCCATCATTTTTTTGCCAGTATTGCCTATAGCACAGGAAAATAAACTAGCCAAGTTTTGTGGAAATCTTTTCTAGAAACAACTGACCCATTTTCCCACCTTAAACCCCAAATCCTGAACAAGAGGCCCCAAAGTTTTCATTCAAACATGCTTTCTGAAGCTGAAGAGATGGATAGTGAGAGATTAAGAGTGTTTACTGCTCTTGTCAAGAACCTGAGTTAAATTTCTAGCACCCATGTCAAGTGACCACAACAGCTCTACAGGATCTGATGCTCTCTATACAGGTATCTTAACATACAAAATCAAAATTAAAAGACATATAAAAAAAAAGAATACTTCTACATCTCTCTCTCTCTCTCTCTGTCTCTCTCTCTCTCTCTCTCTCTCTCTCTCTCTCTCTCTGTCTCTGTCTCTCTCTCTCTCTCTCTCTCTCTCTCTGTGTGTGTGTGTGTGATGAGTCTGATGTAGCCTTAGCTAGTCTTGAACTCCTGAATCTTCTGTCTGAAGTCTCCCAAGTGCAGCCATCCCTTACATGGTTATCTTGTTCTCCATTTTAGTTTTCTCTGCTTGCATTGCAGGCATCTCAGATGCTCATAGTGTGAAACACCATTTTACAAGCTGACTTGAGATACTGAAAGTAAGGACAGAGACCACTAGCACACTGTACTTTGGCTGGAGATCCATAGCGCTATCATGGTTGGCATGGGGCTTTGCCTCAGGTTACTCAGAAATCTTTTCTGCAACTTTTGACTCCTCCCTGGCTGGGTTGCAGTTGCAGTTTTACAACCCAATCTGTCCTGTCAGTCCTGTCTGACTATGCTGCACATTCCTTCTGAGGATCCTTTTCTTGTAAGACAGAAGTGTAACAAATCTTTCCCTTTTCAAGCTAGCCCATGGTTATCCCAACACTGCCTTTTTTCAAAGTAAGAAGGTCATTTCTGGTTGCTCTTAGGTTTCCCACACATAATGCCTCAATGTTTTGTTGATGTGTAACCCACTGATTTAAATTTCAGTTGTAGATCGTGTTTTTCTTCCTTCAAGAGAGTTTTACGGAGAAGCCCATACATAAAACACCAAGCACCAGAGCTACAGAGACAGATCTGGTCTAAGCCATGTGGATGCCTCTCTGCTGAGTTCTTCTATCTTCCCCACCCTGCACTTCAATCCCTACTACACAGAGCTCATCAGGACCACCTGTTTCTGTGTAGCATCGCCCCAATGCTAGGTGGGAACATATGCTTGTTTGGGTAGACAGAAGGTGTCCAGATGTGGCAAGAATGTCTCCTACAGAACTGTATGGATGATTGTGTCACAACATTCTACCATTAAGTTATCATCTTTAGTCAAGTGGTGCTATGGTTTGAATGTGGAATGTCCATGACAGGCTCGTGTATTTGAACACTGGCCCCCAGCTGGTGGTGCTTTGAGAGAGGTGGAGCCTGGCTGGCAGAGCCACTGGAGGTGGGCCTTACCTCTACTTGTCTCTGCTACTGTGAGAGGGGTTCCTGCAGCTTGTACCATGGCTTGGAGCTGAGATATTTCATTGTCCCCACCACTGAGGACTGAACTCCCTGAAACTATAAGCCTGTAAGTCTATCAGGTATTTTCTCACAGTAGGGGAAAACCCCCACAAATACAAGTGGACAAGGTGCTTTCCTAGAAGGGAGAAATCCATGGACTATATCCTCAGGATTACGTGCATTGTTAGGTAGAGACTACAAAAGGCAAACACGCAGCACGCAGGATCCCTTGATGGCAGGAGCTTTGCTACTGCTCTACAATACCTCACTCAGATTAAATGTTCAGTAGACAACTCAACAAATATACTATCTGGATAGGGAAAACTTACTTTGGACACAGAATATGTCCTTTTAGGGAGATAAGGATGAGACCTAAAGATTATTTTACATCACTTAGGTTTCTTTTTTTAGAATTTAGAGGGTTGGGCAAAGTAGAGGAGATGGAAAATGACTAGGGAGGGACAAGAGCCTGGCAAGAGAGACGAAGGGAGCAAATCTAGCCAACACAATGCCAAAGGAGTAGCTGGGTCACACTGTGTGCTATAGGTGTTTACTGCTATAAAACTAGAGTGATGCCATAACTATGACCGATACTCCGACAGCTCAGGGTTTTGTAGCTATATTTTATCACAATTCTATTAAAAAAAACTCTTTACAGTTGTCTGTAATCTTTGTGTGGGTCTAAATTTCTCTAATTATTTCAAGTCTGTTCTATTCCCCACTCCTGATACACCTAAAACACCAGTTGAGTGCCAAACCAAGAAAAATAACATAAACTTTGATGTTCGTTTTAAGAGCTTATTCCTTCCCTATCAACAATCAACCAAATTATGTATTACCATCATTTGGGATCTTAAGAAGGATAAAAATTTAAAGGCATTATTGGGAGGTGGACCTGACTGGAGGAAGTAAGTCACTGGGTCTTTGTTTCTTTCTGCTATTTGCTTCCCCGTCATTATAATCTGCTTCACCACAGAGACACAGTATTGAAATCAAATAATTGTAAAATCAAGCTTCTGAAACTGTGAGATAGAAAGAAATTTTCAAATTTTATGTTATTTTATACCAGGTATTCTTTTATTACAATGATGAAGGAATAACTAACTTAAGGGTTAGAACTAAGAATACAGCAGATACAGTTTATGAGTAGAATTGACACAACTGAAGAGAAGATAAGTTAGCTGGAAAACTCATGCACACAAAATATCTAGATTGAGGCAAACATCTAAATTGAAGTAGAAAGGAAGAATACATAGGGCACAGAAAACAAAGGCAGCATAAACATGCATACTTTGAATCCCCAGGATGTTAAGAAAATTTAAAGTTCATTTGGAAAACACACACACACACACACACACACACACACACACACACACACACACGGGAGGAGGAGTTGTGGGGGAGATTTATAATAGGGCATATTAGAACAACAATTAAAAAAAATCAACTATATTTTAAGAAGTACCTTCAAAGAAGCAGCAGTAAAATTGACATTAACAATGAAAATGATTGAACGATGGACATTAGAAGCTAATAGAGCTGCACCTGTGAAATGTTCAAGGAAAAAATTGGCAATTTGGAACTCAATACCTAAGATGGTTAATATTGATTGCCAAATTGACAAACCTATAATCATCTTGGAGACGAGTCTGTGGTCATGTCTACGAAGGAATTTCTAGAGTAGACTAAATGCGGTGAGAACACCCATCCTAAATATAAGCAGCTAGGACCTGAGACTGAATGAAAAGCAAGTGCAGTTCCGCTCTCTCTGCTCCCTGGGGACAGATGCAATGTGACCAGCTGCCTTGAGCCCCTGCTGTTGTGCCTTCCCAACCACAATAGACTGTATCCCCAAATTGCAAGCCAACAGAAATTCTTAAGCTGTTTTTATCAAGGATTTTGTCACAGCAACAAGACAAGTAATTAATACAGTATTTAAAGAGAATGTCATTTCTTTCATTTTTTTAGTCACAAGGCAAACAAAAATTGAGATAATTTAGCAGTTGTCTATACTAAGAGAATGTTAAAAAGAATATGAAATGCAGTAAGAGACTATGTAGGTTTGTAAATATTAGCTATATTTAAAAATAATACTAGTGCTTCATATCACTTCTAAATGAACAGCTCTTAGATGACAAACTAGATCACCTGGACCTGGCAACGGCATTTTAAGTACAACCTAAAGTCATGATCCATGTGAGAAAGATTTTACAACCAAAGTTTCACTCAAATTAAAAATCTGTTCTAGGTCAAATATACTCACAAGAATAAAAAAACCAAGTCCTAAATTTGGAGAAAATATTTAAAGCCACATCTGATAAGAGCCTGTTATCCAAAACATACAAGGAACACTTAAAACTGAACCATGAAAAACAACCCAACTCAAAAATGGGAGCGAGGGCCCTTGTAGAAACCTCATCAAAAAAGGTACCTATATGCCAAATAAACTCCACATCATATGACATGGAGAAGATAGAGTTAAAACAACAACATACTCTCACACACTTAGTGGTACCGCAATCGAAAATAAGCAAACACTGAGTGATACCATAAGTTAGAGCCACAGGTATCTCACATATTCATGGTAGGAACACAAAACAGTATAGCTGCTTGGAGAAAAGATAGTTTTATAGAAAAACAAACTTTTCACCATGTGATGTGACAATTACGCTCACTGGTGCTCACCCAGAAAAGCTGAAATTTTAAGCTGGTGACAGTAGTACATGTCCAAAATCCCAACACTTGGAAGGCTGAGACAGAAAGTGTCCTTTAAGTTCAAGAGTCTGCTTAAAAATGAACAAACATCAAAGAAATGAAGAAAAAACCCTATATCCACACAAAACCTGCAGGTGGAATGTTTACAGCAGCTCTATTTATAACTGCGAAAACTTGGAAGCAGCAAAGATGCTCTTCCACAGATGAATGAGGGAATGTGGTAGGTATATCCTACAAAGAAACCGTTCTTGGCTCATTAAAGAGAAATGAGCCATTAAGTCAAGAAGACAGGAGAGAAGTTAAAATGCACATTGCTAGATGGAAAAAATCCAATCTAAAAAGATTACACAGTCTACGGCTGGATTTATAGGTTCCCTAATCTATAGGACACTAGGAAATACACAGACAAGAATAGGACGCACAGCTTCTATGGTGCAGTGATGTGAACAGGTGCAGCTGGATGACGGGGCAGTGCAAACAGCATGTACTACAGAAGAATGGGACTCTATGCGTGTCCCAATCATCAGCCTGCAGCCAGTGTGTGTCAATGGTGAGAGTGTGGGTGCGGCTTTGTCATTTCTCATGAGAGCGCCATTCTGGTGGGGATGTGGTAAAGGGGCGGTGGCCTATGCCTTTAGGAAGCAGGAGATACAATGGGGCATCTATCTTCACTTCAGTTTTTCTGTGAATCTTAAACTGCTTTAAACAGATAATTGTTTGTTTGTTTCTTTGTTTTTGTTTTTCAAGTCAGGATTTCTCTGTGTCGCCCTGGCTGTACTAGGACTCAACTCTGTAGACCAGATGGCCTCGAACTCATAGAACCCACCTGCCTCTGCCTCCCAAGAGCTGGGATTAAAGGAGTGCACTACCACTGCCCAGTGATAATACTTACTTTTAAGGGTGATGATTTTTACAAAACCTCTAAATGGCAAGGCATGGCAGCACATGCCTTTAATCCCAGCACTCTTGGGGAGGATGAAAGGAGGAAGGCGGATCTCTCTGAGTTAGAGGCTAGGACAGCAAGGACTTTAGACACAGACCAAACAAACAAACAAAAAAACCCAAATGGAAATTAATCCCTGGGAAAGGCCAAAGAATAAAGATGGAAATCAGAAAATATGTTAAGCTGAATTCTACGGAAAATATGAATTCTATGAAACTCTAACAGCGCCTCAAGAAACTCATGGCCCCAAACGCAGGTGTAGAGAAGCAGGAGGAGGACAGAGGAGCCAGATGTCCTCAAAGGGCTACAGACAAGGCCCTGGCAACACTGCTAATGTAATTCCTACGAGCAGGACAGGGGCAGCTACAAAGCCAAAGATGAGCAACAACAGGGAGAAAAGCAATATTATCCAATGTTAGGGTTGGAAAGGAAAAGCATAAAAATCCTCGAACACTAAATATACAATAGGAAGAAATAAGCAAGGTTTTTTTTATACCTTCAGTCTTCTCAAAACTGACAACTGAAAAGTAAATGTTTACATTCAACGTGACTTTTATTCATTAGAATTAAAATTATTCATGTTTTTGTTAGAATTTTGGAGAAATACCTGAAAATACCCTTCCTTCTTTTATTTAAGAGATTAAATGTGAAAATTATAAAAATAACTTTTAATATTCATAAATAAAAACTTCAAACAAGTGGATTTGATTATGTTGCTCTAACTTTCGGTTTTTATTTTTCTTATTATTATGGTTTATTGTCACCATCGAGACAAGGCTTCTCTATGGAGCCCAGGCTGACCTCAGGCTTGTGACCCGCTGTCTGGTCCTGAATGGACTCTTTGGGTCTAAATAAATAGACCCTAAATTCTAAAATAAAGTTGACGCCAAACAACAATAAAATATTGGAGCTAGATAAGTCAATAAGTGATGTTTTCTCATATACATAATCAGTTTAAGAAATACTAAACTCTTTAATGTTTATATGGAAAAGGTAAAATGTTTTAATTGATACATTGAAAATTACATTAAACTTAAAATTTTAATCTTTAAAATCATGCTAATTCTGGATTTTGTTATCTATATAACATTGTAGTGTCAACTCTCGAGTATTTGGAAGCAGCATTAAAAAAAAAAAACAAAAACCACACAGCTGCATACACAGAAACTGAGGTCCAGAGCAGTTAGGCCA
Source organism: Acomys russatus (assembly GCF_903995435.1). Taxonomy (NCBI): domain Eukaryota; kingdom Metazoa; phylum Chordata; class Mammalia; order Rodentia; family Muridae; genus Acomys; species Acomys russatus. The sequence goes on from NC_067149.1 coordinate 13,553,666, forward strand.
CTGGCTCAAGGAGCATCCCTGGTTAGCCACGGCACTAGGGTGACAGCTCAGGCATTCTTGGCACTGTTGTGCCTTCATTCTTTGGCATCACGGGTCATCTTAGCTCCATGGCTGGTGTTCCAGACACACAAAAAGAACGGAAACTGTTAGAAAGATGCTGCAGCTGACAGCAATTCACAGACATGAGGGCACTTTATTCTCCTCCACCCTCAATAGTCAGCTTTCACCAGCTCATGGCTGAGAAACATCTTTGGATAATTTTCAGCAGAGAAACAATAAATCAGGGATGTCAGTGGCTGTGAGTGGAGAGCTGTCCCAATTTTCATAAACAAAATCTCCACTGCCGGCGCTTTCAGGTTTGGGTGTAATTTTCCTAACTGACATCTGTGCTGTGGTTGCCTTGGCCATCTTCCACTCACTAGCAAATATCGGCGGGAAATGTGATTTATGTCAGCACCATACCAATGTGAAAATCTGATGCAGTGAAGAACTCTGCAGTCCTGCTGGGCATGGGAACGCAGTGACGACAAGGTCCACCTACCGAGTGCCTCTGCCCTGCTTCTGCTTTAAGATAGCAACTGACGAGAAGTTCAAGGACCCTCCCACAAGAGCAGCCAGGATCTAAGATGATGATTACTGATCAAACTAGATGGACTGTCACACTAACAAGACTGGAGCAAGGCTGAGGCCACAGCTCGGGGTTCCTGTAGAGAGCCCCCACCCCCCACTCTCTCTATTCCTACCCCTAGCTGAGAGAGAACCCAGGCTGTAACTGTTTCCACTTTGATTGTTTTTTTTTTTTTCCCCCAAAGTCTGGCCTCCTTGGGTCCATATCTAAGAGACCTCAAGTCAATAGGTCTGTGGGGGCATAGGAGGGCCCAGAATCATGCCTTATAAAGCCCCTTAAGTAAGCTCCTGGTTTACATCAAATATGTAAATATGGGTGGTGGCCTCACATAGCCAGGCTTTGTATAAACTTCTTTCTTTCTTTTTTTTTTTTTTTTTTTTTTTAAGCACAAAGGTCCAGGGTTGACTGCCTGCAAGCTTATGTGGTACGCATACCCTTAATTTTATAAGAAACTACTGGGCTTTTCCCTAAATGGCAGTGCCATTTGATATCTGTATGCTCAAAGCAGCTGAAGATTCACCAAGAAAAATATCTTTTCACTCTATCCCTACTTAGTACTTAGAGTGCCTAATTCTACCTACTTCTTATGCTCTCTAGTACTTGTATCCACAGTATTATCTGGCCTAGTAGTAGCCCTATCTAATAGTTACTACCCAGTACTCACACACATTATGTGACAGAGGGCAAGGGAACTAGAGGCAGTGTGAAGCATCACAGAGACACAGCGTGGGCACACACAAGACAGCAGCTTTTCTAGCCATCTGCCCATTAACCTGAAAGAAAGGAACACGGACATGGAGGTGAGAGCTGGACAGGAACTATGATGTCTCAAGAGGGAGGTTCAGGTTGGCCAAAACCTAAACAGAAACGCTTTTGAAACAGCTTTTGAAATGAAAATTCTAGCACCAGAGCTGTGGACCTAGAAATACACACCATGAGATGGCTTGAGGACACATAGTCTTGCTCTCTTTCCTGGGCCCGAGAAGCACACTACAGTGCTGACTCCTCACCTGGACACAACAGTGTCCTTTACTTTTTCTTTTTTCTTCTGCTGTTTCAGGAACACAACATGGCAAACAAACTCCAGTAAGCAATGCCTGGGGAGAGCTAAAGACGGTATGTGTGCATGTTCCTTCCAGGACGGAAGTCAAGGGCTGTAGAGCTTGAGAAAACACTATTAACCATAAACATTTCAAAAGAGAAACATGTTTTTGAAAAAGACAATATAAAAATCAGAAGGAAATTAAAGTATAATATAAGGGAGCAAAAGTCGACAGTGACAGGGTGGTGGTGGAAACAGAAAAAGAAGCAGGAGTGGGCGCTCTATCAGACGTGGGTGTTGGTAATGACCAATTGTTTCATCAATTCCGTGAGTCCAAAGTACAGCTATAACTTTTTAGAGCCTTCAAATAATAAAAACCTAACTAGAAAGCAAAGATGGTCTGTATGAGGAGACAGGATCTGACAAACGGGCCAGTGCTTACTGCCCTCACATTCAAAACAAACACCTACTGAAGCCCTTCCCCTCCTGTTCTCAACTTCGCTCTCCACAGCAGAAATGGACCATCAAGAGTCTGATACAATTACTCAGCTCTAAGCTTCTGACCAATGTGGCTCTAATTTGAAGGCAAGTGGAATCAGGAAAGCACATGTGGAGAACAGGTCACCATCACCAACATCTGTCTCTGCTCAGAGACTGGAGTGCACCCTCCTGCTCCTCACCAGACCGCCGTTCCCTTGAAGGCATGCACACAGAGTTGAACGGCTAAGGTGAGAGTCTCCAGGCAGTGCGCATGTGTTTCTGTACTGGTTGGACAGGGTGACTTTGCTTGATCAATCACTTGAAAACATAATGTTTAGTGAAACTCGGTGAAGCTGCAGTTCCGTCTGAACCACAGGTCTGGTTGCACTGAGGCTGCCAGCTGCAACCCACAGCCTCTGTTCCCTTTCACGCTGCATCAGCCTTCAGAGTTTTGCCTTTAGCCTTCTAACATTTCAAAATCATTTTCTTCTTTAGGTTTTCTTTTCTTTCTTCTTTAAGGTTTGTGGTGATTTGAGATAGGGTCTTGCTCTGTAGCCCAGGCTGGCTTTGGCCTCTCATGTGCACTGATTGCAGGCACACACCACCACACTCAACTTCAGAGTACCGAGGATCCTTTGGCCTCCGTTTGGTGGGACAGTCTCCTCATATCAGCATAACAAGGACACCTGACCATTGGTTTTGTGCTTTCTGCCTTGTGCTCTTCTCTGCCACCTCCTTCACGTCTACTTAGTAGCTGCACAGACATTTCCCTTGACTTTATTTTTGCTAAATACTAGGATGCATGTGAAAAAATCCCAACTAAGTTAAAAATATGAATTTACACAATTTATCAGTGTTAAGAATAAGGGAGGGTCTACTTACTGCAAAATTTTTATTTTCTTTCTTTTTCATTTTAATTTTTAATTGCACAGATGTCTTGTATGCATGTCTATAACCATGTCCATACTGTAATTTCTCTATCAAGCTGACAAAATTAGGTATTTCCAACTGAGTCATCTTTTAAAAAAATGTTTACACATAGATAATCTTAATATATTAAACATCAAAATGTCTCAAAAATTAGTCACATTTCAACATGCTTTAAACATATTAACCTTTTATCCCAGTACTCAGGAGGTAGAAGCACGCAAATCTCTGTGAATTCAAGGCCAGCCTGGTTTACATATCAAGGCCCAGTACAGTCAAGGCTACATAGAGAGACCTTGTCTCAAAATCAAACAAACAACATTAACATATTTTATTAGTTCATTTATGTAACCTTACTGCCAAAAAACAGTAACTTGATCCTAGATTCTTTTTTTTTTTTTTTTAAAGCTTATAGTTTTCATTTTCTTGCATTTAAAGTCAGAGAAGAGGAGACTTTGTTTGTGTGAAAAGACAGACAATGCAAACCTTAGGCTGTGATTCCTTCTCTGCTACAGACACCCAGCTCTGCAGTTGTAGTGTCAAGAGGCTGTTGATAACAGGAAGGCGAGACTGCACTCTTCTAAGACTAGGTGACATGTCTAAGATATGATATGGAGTCATTTCTTACCATGCTTTAAGAAAGTAAACCTAGTATTTAAGGAATATCAGAACCAGAGCGACCCAGACATGCCCTCACTGAAGACCATGATTGCTTGATGTAGTTTCTTTTGACAATTTCATTGTATCAGGTAGAAAATTTGGCTTTGCTGTAATATAGGAACAGACCTAAGAGTCTGCCCTGTTTCTCACTGGACTTTAGTGAAAGTGGCCACACAAACACACAGGTGTGGAAGTTAATAACACACTACATTACATTTGCTTCTGAACAAATTAGCATATAAACCTGAAACGCTGAAACCCTGATATGCTTCTGCACATCACTCCAGTCGGGTCACCACTGACAGTGCCTGCTTTTCAACCAACTCGCTGGAAATAGGAGGCAGATGATTACATAATCTGCAAACAAGGACAGTATGGTATCCTTCTGTCCTTTATATACAATATATAATACAGAAACATATGGCATGTATTTAATATATGCATATAAATATATATGAAAAAACCAAGAAAATGTCACACCTTCCTGGCTTGCAGTTGAGTGACAACAGAATGGGTGAGAATTTCCCTGGAACTGCAGCACTTCAATACTTAATATTTAAATATCTTACACTAAACAAACCCAAACCAGCAAAAGCTAAGCACAATGCTTCCAGCATATGAGGCGTGCTTCCCAATTGTCTTTTTATTGCTGTGCTAAAACATTACGACCTAAAGTCTTGGGGAGGAAAAGGTCTGTTTCATCTTATAGTTTGCAGTCCATTCTTTGGGGGAAGTCAGGGCAGGCACTGATACAAAGACTGTGGAGGGGTGCTGCTTTCTGGTCTACTCTTTCTGGCTTGCTCAGCCTGCTTTCTTATAGCACCCAGGACCACCAGCCCAGTGGTGGGACTACTCATAGTGAGCTGGGCTTTCCCACAATTATTAATCAAGAAAATGTACCATAGGCTTGCCCACAGGCCACTCTGGTCCGGGCATTTTTAAAATTGGCAATCCCTCTTCCAAAATGACTTGAGATGATGTTATGTTGACATAAAGCTAGTCAGGACACCAATGCCTAACAAATTCAACTTGTTTACCATTCGCTGAAGGTGGGATTTCCACAGAAAAGATTTCTGACTTTTCATTTCAACAAAGTTTATAATTTGCCGCTTGTATCAAAATACTCGACCCAATGTAAACAAGCAAACTGCCATGTGCCCTGTGGCGGTTTGAATGAGAATGACCCCACAGCTCATATATTAGAACAATTCAGTCCCCAGATGGTAGAAAATTTTCAGAAGGAGCAGGTGTGGCCATGTTGTGGGAAGTGTATCATTACAGTGACCTTTGAGGTTTCAAAGGACTTGAGACATTTCCTAGTGTGTCTACTCTCTGTCTCAAGGCTAGAGACACAGATGTGAATGCTCAGCCGGTCCTGCTGCCACGCCTTTGCTCTACCGTCACAGACTGCAAGCCTCTGAAACTATGTCCAAGTAGAACATCTTTTATAATTTACTTTGCTCTTGTGGTGTTTTGCCATAGCAATAGAAAAGTAACTAAGACATGCTCTTTTACCCCAAAACTTTGTAAAAAAAAATGTTTATTTTTTAAGAATTAACTTGCAGAGCAATACTTTTCTTATGGTATTTTCATACACACTTCATTTTTCTGGCTGTCTCTGTCCATCTTCCATCCCCATCTTGACTGTACCTTTCTGTGTTTATATCTCATGTGTTCTATTATCCTCCCCATGCTCCTCCTTCACTGTTCTTTTTCTAGTCTCATGGCCTTTCTAGTTCCCTGGCTTTTGCTCACATTTATTTCCACCTATATATCTAACAAGGAGAAACCCAGACCTTTTTGATCTCCAGGTATGGCAGTCTATTCAACTTGAATTTTGCTCTTCCAAATAAACCACTGTAACTTTCATCAGCCATGTGGGCAAGACATCTTATGGTAATATCTCCCTCTCCCTCCCTCTCGATTATAATTTAATTACAACATTTCTCCTTTACATTTCCCACCTATGAACCCTTTGCTCTCCTTCCAAATCCATGACCTCTTTTTAAAAAATTAATTGCTGTTACATGCATGCATGCATACATACATACATTCCTATTTCTAATCTGTTAAGTCTGTATAATGCTACCTGTTTGTATGTTTTTAGGGCCGACCATTTGGCACTGGACAACCAATTGGTATGCTCTTCCCTGAGAAAGTCCACATCTCTTGTTTCCAGCTTTTCTTAGATGCCTATGTTCTTTGTGTAGGATTGAGGTCTCATGGGACTATGGTGAATTCTTAAAAATCTTCAGTGGTAAGTTTGAGGTCACGTGGCTCTCAATGTTTAATTACTGCTGAGAAAATCAGGTATTAGGAATATCAGGCTGGGGGCTGGAGAGTTAGCTCAGGGTTAAGACCACTTGTTGGTCTTGCAGAGGACCCTCGTTTGATTCCCAGTGCCCACAGAGCAGTTCATGACTCCAGTTCCAGGAGCTACAATGCCTTCTTCTGACCCTCTATCGGCACTAGGTACATACATAGTGTACAAGATATAATAAATCTAAAGAAATCAGGATACATGTTTAATTCATCTAATTTAAAAAGACTTTTAATATATATCTCGTCAGATTTGTTTGGTGACATCATTGGTAATATGTTGTAACCCATTTCTGTCATAATGTCACATTGTGACCAATTTGAAAATATATTTGGATCTGTCTGTCTTTAATAAGCAAACACAACCTCCGGTAAGTTCATATCACTTTTAGAAGTATAGTGATTGTCAGGAACTAGACACTGTTCTCAGTGCTTTATTAACATGAGTCTAATGACTACTACACTTCTAGGAAATATACACCATGATTTAATCAGATTAATAAATCACATTTTTGATGGGTCACACTGAAATTCTAGCCTTGTCACTGGACAATTCCATGACAAGTTTCATGTCCCTTTAAGCAGACACATAATTACTCCCTAGAATGAATTAAACAAGTGGAGAACAGAGGAAGAAAAGAAGAGTGGCAGACACTGTGCATGCTTGGGACAGAGGAGGTGAGCACCACACAGGGTCCTCGATATACACAGGCCCAGTCTGTTCCTAGGAGAAGTACTTTAGGTAGGGAGAACAAATGGGCTTTTCACAAATGTGGGCAGAACAACAAAAAGACAGACACTTGCTTGAGCATAATAGAGGCTCCACAATCAGCAGCTAAACAGTACTAAACAAGATGCTTAATTGATTTGGTTGTCTTATAGTTTACTTGCCAACCAGCAATTGAAAGGGTTAACCTCAAGGAAATGCAAAATAGTATGTATGAACTATAGAATAAATACCAAGAACAACTTACCATTTTACATAAGTCATGGGCTGGAGAGATGGCTCAGCTGGTGAGAGCACTGACTGCTCTTCCAGAGGACCCAGGTTCAATTCCCAGCACCCACATGGCAGCTCACAACTGACTGTACCTCCTGTTCCAGAGGATCCGACACCCTCACATAGACATACATGCAGTCAAAACACCAATGTACATAAAATTAAATAAATAATAACTTAGTTAACAGAGAAAGGCAAATCTTAGTCTAAAGCATTTTAGTCTAAAGCATTTAGCATTTTTTGCTAAACACTGCAGGATTTGTACTTTCACACATCTTCACAGAAGTCTATGTTGTGAAGAAGCACATAGACAGGAACTATACAGAGCCAGAGGCCCCTGCACCACAGTGTGCTTAGGTGGGAGGAAACGCCAAGGACCATTCAAGCACTGTCCATCCAGGGAGGGAGTCTCCTTATCACATTCTGGGTCTTGGCTGTCCAGCTCCTGCACTGAAGGCAATTCTGGAAACATTAACAATGTCTAACTTGCCTTCCTAATCTTCCCTTAAAATTCTCATGAAAAGGGGCTAGAGAGATGGCTCAGAGGTTAACAGCGTTGCCTGCTCTTTCAAAGGTCCTAAGTTCAATTCCCAGTAACCACATGGTGGCTCACAACCATCTACAATGAGATCTGGTGTGCAGGTGTACATGCAAGCAAAACACTGTATACTTAATAAATACATAAATCTTTAAAAACTTCTCATGAGAATACAGTCTAAAGCTTATTAGAAACAAAGAAACATGAGAATTCATAAAGAATTCCTAGAACTTAAAGGAAGGACATTTCAGAACTGACTCCCAAGAAAAGCATTCAAGACACACTAACCTAATGCCAGCTTGGAGTAGATTTTGACCAGAAGGCAGCAGCCGAAGAGCAGAATGGGAAGAGCTCTCTGCTGTCCTCTCTGCCTAAAGGAGGGAACAGGTGGATATTCTTCTCTTATACGTAATTTGGAGTTTTAGGGCAAAAGCCCTGGCTCTGGCAGCCCTGTAAAAGGCTGGGGTTAGCCACTTGTTTTGATAGCCCAATTGAAGAGATGATATTGATGAAGAACAGAGAGATAAGATTTAATCATCACTCACTGGGGAACAGAATCCATACGCAGGCCCAGTGACCCTAAGTGCATCTTGAGTGTACTGGCATAAGCTTCAGGTTTAAGTAGAGAAAAGAACCAGGAAGCTTCTATGATGTCACGAAGCAGCCCTGGTGAAGGTCTGCAGTGGTCTCCTTGATCACTGTCTCAGTTCTGCTGTGCAAAATGATCTGGTGAAGTTGTTGTTATCCCTTGAGAGTTACCAAGTTTGTTCCTAAAATATGATTATCTCTTCCCTAGGGCACAGCCTTGCCTCATGGGCTAATGACTTGTCTGGCTTTGATCTGACTTCTCTCCGTGCCACTGGCCCTGAGGGGGTGAGATAGGGTTGGCAACAGACTCGTCTTGAGTGGTCCACATGCCAATGCATGCCCAAGTAGGGCTCAAAGTAAACTAGACAGGCTGGGTATGCTCACCCATGCCTGCAGCAGGAGTACTCAGGAGACGGAGACAGAGACAGGAAGATTAGGAGTTCAAGGACATCCTGGCTATCCAGTGAGTGGAGGCCAGCCTGGGCTATGTGAGTGGAGGCCAGCCTGGGCTATGTGAGTGGAGGCCAGCCTGGGCTATGTGAACAGACCTCCTGTAAGCCCTGCCCGCTGCCTCTCTTACCTTTTGTAACTCAGCCCAAGCAGCTGCCTAGTGATGTCTAAAGGACAGAAAGCTGAGAGAAGCTGCACCGAGCTAGTGATGTTTCCAACCTCTTTGAAATCTGACCTTCAAATGAATCTTTAATCATATATCCCTCACTACTAAAGCTACTGGAGCTACTAAAAAATGAGGCTGAATATGCAAACTTAAATTGTTTTATTGAGTCTATAATTATAAGTTCATGTGTGTGTGTGCCTGCTCATTTGTATATGTGCCACATGCATACAGAAGCCAGAGTCAAGTGTCTGATCCTGGGAGCTGGAGTTAGAGTTTAATCTTGAATAATTTTCTAAAATACTTAGGTATAAAAATGGGATTTTTGGGTCTTATGAAAAGTCTGTTTATCTTTCTGAAAAACTGCTACACTGCTTTCCACAGGGACAATATTATTTTGCCTCCTACTGCACAAGGAGCCTTCCCTACAAACATGGCAACACTTGTTATTTCCTAATTTACTGATTATAACTCCTGGTAGCCTGACATGGCAGCTCACTGCACTTTTGATTTGTGTTTTCCTAATAACTGTTGCTGCTGAGTACCTTACCATGTGCACACTGACCATCTGAGTGGTCTCTGAAGGGATGACGGGCTGCAAGGAATGGGGGGTGAGTCTCAGTTAGACATCACAAGGAACTGAATTCTAACAGTCCCAAGAGCCTCCAGAAGGGAGCATGGCCTTGCCAAGACCTTGATGCTTCTAGTCCTGTGGCATTCATATTGGACTTCTTATGACCTATAGAACTGCAACAGCATAAGCTTGTGCTGTTCTGTATGTGTGGAAATCCATGATGGAAGCCATACCAAACTAACACAATACAGCCCTCTTGTTCATGTCATGAATTCTACTGTCTGGTGGATAATGCTATACAGCCACTAGCAGGGAGAAGAGCGCTCAGGTGCAGCTAGGGCTGGGTGTGAATCTTCCCTAGGTCACATCCTACTTGAACAGGGAGCAAACACTCTTTTAGAGTCCTTTGCCCTCAGGAAGTGGCTATAATGGAAATGAATGGAGAGGGAGAAAGACTCTAGCAATGCCTGGCATGGAGTGGAGTTTCAGTAAGTGCTTTTGTTAATATAATATAAATTAAAGTAAACATCGATGTATTTTAGGTATGAAAAGAAGCATCATAGCCAAATACAACATCATAGAAGCAACAACAACAACAGCAGCCCCAGATAAATTAGATTTTAAGGGGAAAAAAACCACTCCCCCCCACCCCAAAAGGATGCTATCAAAGTAAAGGACAATTTATGTGATCGGAAATAATATCTGCAGATTATATAACTTATAAAAGTAATGTCTATAATACGTAAAGAGCCCTTAAAGCCAAATGACAAAAAGACAAGTAACCCAAAGTAAAATCAGATCTAAGGGTCAGAAAGATATTTCTTCAGAGATTTTATATTTGCATACATGGTCCTCAGTTGGGAAACTCTTTGGGGAGGATTAGGAGGTGTGATCTTATTGGAGGCAGCGCATCCCTGGAGGATGGCTTAGAGGTTTCAAAAGCCCACATCATTCCCAGTTAGCTCTCTTCACCTCATGGCTGTGTCTCAGGATATAAACTCTCAGCTACCGTTCCGGAGCTATGCTTACCTCCCTACTGCCGTATTCCCCATCACGACGGTCAGGGGCTCACTCTCTGAACCTGTAAGCTCCAATAAATACTTTCTCCTATGAGTTGCTTCAGCTGTGATGTCTCTTTGCAGCAACAGAAAAGTAAGTAAGATAGCTTCCTGGTATGGCTGCCCTGTGATAAGCCATAGTCACACACTTCTGCTGCTGCTGCACATAAAGCAGTTCTGGACACCCTGATAGAAAGTGCTCTCTGAAACCATGAGCCCACATAAACCTTCCCTCCCTGGCCTTGCTTCTGACAAGGAAGTTTGCTACAATGAGAAAAGTAACCACTGGAGTCATCCCTACAAAACACCACACTAGCCAGGTGGGAGCAGGGCAAGCAAAGGTCAGGACTGAAGGCAGAACTCTCAAGTACAGTATGAAAAGTGAAAAGGAGAAAGAAGAGCCCCTCCCTCCCAAGCCTGAAAAGGAGCAGCAGAGATGAGCACACTCCACTCCTAGACTCTTGTCCCCTCTGCCTTTCATGGCTTGCTGATTTCTTCTGTTAACTTGGGAATACTTTTCTCAAAGCTCCTTTACCAAGCCATCCTCTTCCTTTCTGGTCATCACTAGTGAGCAACTAACCATGAATCACTGACATAGAGGAATTCAGAGACCCCTCTTCCTGCGATACTCTACCCAGACAAGCGGAATAAGAGGTTACAGCTACACCCCTCAGAACAAAATAGCCGGGGAGAGCCTTACTACCCACAGGCAGCAGTTTTCAAGGGAAGACACCAAGCAGACACGTCCTGCTATCAGTACTGTCTTCTCCAACCTTGCTAAGGAAGTTCTAGGAGGTACAGACATGTAGATTCAACTAGAATTGCTGAGTGAGTCTTGGGCTATGAACCAAGGATCAGAAGTAACAGGACCAATAAAAAGCCTCCTGGTAAATAACTGTCATGTTCCACAACACATAAACGGTAAAAAGAAACCATCTTCAAAAGGACAGACCTGAAGCTACTAAGTGTACTCAAATGGCACAGAACACAAGAGGTCAAGGCGTTTAGAATGGTAATATTACCTAACCCTTAAAAACAAAACAAAACAAAACAAAACAAAACAAAACAAAACAAAACAAAAAGAAAACTTCATTGGGGGAAAATACAACAAAAAGGCAACCAAGGAATGTGGAGTGGTGGCAACCTCACCGACACCCTTACTGTCCCCGGAGCTTGTATCCTAGTCTTTCACTAAAGAGATTTTAATCACTCAACAGAAACAAGAGCACAACTAAGCTAGTTATCGCCACCGTCGGTAACTCCAGCCTCTGCTCTACTAGAAAGCCAGAACAGACAATGTCTTTTCAAAGCAGGGAAATCACATATAAAAAGCAGTGAGTGCAGACTCTTCCTCAGAAGCTAGTGAGCCTAGACTGCCACTGTGACTCTACCTATGAGCGTATTTTAGAGAGGAGACTGTTTCAGTCAAGGTTTCTATTGCTGTGATCACACACCATGACCACAAACAACTTGGGAAGGAAAGGTTTAATTTCTGTGTACAATTCTTAGGTCACGCAAGGCAGAAACCTGGAGCAGAAGTTGATGCTTCCTGGAGAAATGCTGCTTACTGGTTTGCTCACTTTTCTCCTTGACATCCCAGAACCACCTATACTGGATTCTATTTTAAGTTCCAGTTAAGCTCTATGATCCCCCCTTAGGCAATGTGCTACTGGGGAGCAATGAGCTGTTGAAAGTGCTGATACAGAAGCAGTGGGTACTGGAGCAGGCATGGGTCACTCTGCGGCCCAGGCTTCTGAGGACCTATGGCCTGTAAGAGACTGAGCCCACACTGAGAAAGGACAGGAGAAAGACCACAGAAGGTGTCTGATTAGTTTTGAGTTGTATTACTCAGAATTCCCTGCCATTCCCAAGGAGGGCTTACCGAGCCAGAACAACGGATCTGGCTTACAGTGATGTGGTTTAAATATCTGCTTTATCACTGCGCTCACATCTGATGATCTGTCAGGAGGACTTGTGCCTGGTGTGCTGCTGACAGGAGGCTGCCTGCCCCTATCCAGTACTGACATTCACACCACACACTTCTATTCACGGGCCCAGTCTACCCTTGGACATGTTCTGTTTACTCTAAGCATTTTCAAGTGATTTCTGCATTTCTCGACAATTTGCTCATCTGTAATTCTCACTGACAGTTTATGACAAGAGCTTTAGGATCCCGGTGTTTCTCTCTAAAATGAATAACACATAAGTGATGTGGTACTGGGGCATTTGTTAGCAGGTAGAGTCAAGCTGCACTTTCTCTAGAGAAACCAGATCTTCACCTGGTTCTGAAGACGGCGTCGTTGGTTTTATATCAGGCAGTAGATTCCAAAGTGAAGGCAGCAGAGCTGCAGGAGAATTAGAGAATACCTGACACACAGCAGACAAAGCAGAAGCGCTTGCTGATAGTCGGCTGTGAGTCAAGACCCAGTGGAGAAGTTCAGGCAGAGGACCCTGGCTTCCCACAAGCTAGAAACAGCCGGGTGGTAGCTCTGCCTCCAAATGGCTCACTCCACTGGAGCAAAGCTGCAGTCTCCATCCTCAAGCTGTGTTGCAACTAGGAGTGGGCAATGAAGATGAGCCTGGAGGAATTTCTCGAGGAAAGCAGTCACACAGAGTTGTTAGGTAGCTACAACAACCTGGAGGCCACCATACACGCACACACAGCTGGCTTCCCTGCATGACTGATGTCTGTGAAGATGGCATCACCATCAATACTCCTGGCACCTCATTCTTGGGTATTAAAGAGAGACTGCCCAAGTTTATTTTCTAAAGGATCAGTGACTTTATTCCTACAGAAAATATGGTTTAATCACTCCTTACACAAATACCAGTGAAGGGAGATCATAGAAAGAGCACCAGGGTTTCTAATATGTCTTCTCTAGTCCTGAGAACACAGTTTTGAAAGAAATCAAAAGTGAATGCCATACTGTTTTCCCTGTATTCCCCTTTACTGCTTCCCTTTAATCATGCTTTTACGTATTAGCAAGGCTTTGTAGGAAGAAGGTACATGCGCATGTGTCTAATCTATACTGTCCTGAAGAACACTAAAAGGACACTGGCTTTTTACCTCAGAGCGAAGCAGGATATCACTGTGGGACTTGGGCAGTGAGTGATAGGATCTAAAATTTATTTTTTTCCCTGCTTGTAGAACAGCCTGTAGAGAGGCCAATGAGAAGCCATTGTTAAGACATAGAAAGTGTGATAGGTTAGTACTAGATTAGAGGAGACTTCAAATGGCAGTACTGGGCACGCTTTAAGAGAGAGAGAGAGAGTATACTTTTTTGACAGACTGCATGCAGGCTGTGACTACACCATTAGTTGAGTGAGGAGACCTATAGAAGGTAGGGAAGGAGCCAGTTCTGGAGCCTTCTGAGCTCTGCCATAAAGGACACCCTTGGTGTGCTGTGCTGGCACACAGGATGAGGAGAGCATGGAGAATGTGTTCTGTCTTCAACACACTACTCCCCCACCCTCAACACTCTCTGTTGCTCAGCAGGAATCATGAGTAAACTATTTAATTTAACAAAATGATTTAAACATTACTCCAAAGAAGATTTTAGTACCCTGGACTTGGAGGAGTATAGGTACTGGAATTCTGGCTTGCTTCTGGGGTGCTTTCTAAGTGGGTCCCCGACACCTCAGGTAAGGGTAGAGCTAGCAGTGAAAGCTTTTGGATGAACTACCAGGCTACATCTGCACTGAGAAAATGTCCCCTGGGAGCCCAGGAAAGAAGAGGCAGTGCCTGACAGGATACAGGCACTCAGAGGGCTCAGAACACAGGACCAAGTACTTGTCTGAGAAGACATTTTACTCTGCAAGCAGCAGAACACTGGAGCAGGTGGCAAACTGCCCACTTGCACCCTGCTCTACTGGCAGACCCTTTCCCCAACTATCACTACAAAGTCCTTTCCTCCTGTTTTCCTGCCCTGCCTATGGCCATGACATCCAAATTCCACCAAACACTATCACGTAAAAGTGAAAATGAAGGATGACTATTTACTAATGACTGTTTGGGAACAACTATGGTTCAGAAATCCAATCTACTTCTATTCACTATGAGATGTCACAAAACACTATGAAATCGATGCATTAGGGCAACAATTATAAAAGCCTAGTATAGGCAAAGACTATGCTACCCACTAGGGAGGGGACATCAAGGGCAAGGAAAAGAGGGTTCTTGTCCTTCATGAATGCAGAATCTAATGAAAGCAGATGATTAAACAACTAATTATGAAAGCATTTGTGATGAAGGGACATACAAAATGTCAGGGACTCAAAGAGGGAACAATTAACTGCCTGAGAAGGTTGGGGCAGATTTATAAAGAGATGACATTTGAGCCAAACTGTGAAGGAAGGGAAGAAGGTTGTCACTCCACTGAGACAGAACACTCTGTGACAGGCAAGCGGAGCCTCAAAATTCTTCCAGACTAGAGAGGTAATTGGAGTGTCTTGGTAGAGGTTATATGAGGAAAAGATGACAGGAAGAGGCTATCAGAAAGTCAAGCTATGACCACACGTGCTTTGTCAGGGTTTGAGCTTTGTTGTTTGGACAACAGAGAGCTCTCAGCCTCATTTGTAAGTAGGTAAATGGCATGACATATGGTGTTAAGGACATAGTAAGATCAAGAGAAATAGAGGTAAGGTTGAGTTTAATACTTCTCAGAAAGAATGAGGGACACAATTGCATCTGTGCCACCTTACCATCCTGTATCCTTTCCCTATCATGCCATCCATGTGGGTAATGAAAGATGAAATGTCCACACAAAAAGAAGACAAAGGTAGCTGGGACCTCATAAGAGACACAAGGAAAACTACTTTTAAAAAATTACTTCTCTTAGGGCTCACTAGGGAAGAAATAAAAGTGTCACACTGAAATGACTCTGCTTGGATTCAGAAGGTAAGGACGCATGTTCAGCTGTATACAGCTTGTATATGACAAGCGAAGCAATCACCCTCTCCAGAATTACAGCCGACACCTGAGGCAAGCAGGGAAGGGAAATGCTTCCTCTAGCTCTGGGTTTTAGATGTTTAGCCATCAGCTCTTGGTCCTGCTGCTCTGGGGAGGCAGCATATAATGGTGGGAGTACTTGGCAAAGCCCAACTTCTCAACTCATGGCCACAAGTGAAAGAACAGAGGAAGGCGGAAGCATCTGGGGCCCACTACCTTCTCCAAGGGCACCCCTGACATGACCTGCAGACTCCCCATGGCACCCCATATGGCATTTTGTTTGGTTCTATTTTAATCTTTGTTGTTGCTTATTTTGTGTGCCTTAAGTCAGGAACCCTCAATGTATACTATCAGGCTATCTCTTGCTTGGCTTATAGGCCCTATCTATTAAAAGTTCTGCCTTTTCCCAACAGCCCCAAGCTGGCAAAGTAAGTCTTTAATCCATGGGCCTCTGGGAACCACTCCAGATCATCACATACTGCCTTTTACTAAGAGTTAACTTTTCAGAAGTCTTAGTTCTGTCTCTATTGCTTGATTAGAATAAGCTAAGATTAAGTTGGAGGTGCACTGAATCAGATGGCAAAGACGATCCACCATAGAGTCAGAATCAACAATAGAAACTACAGGCTGGGGAGATGGCAGGCAAGAGCACAAGCTGCAAAAGCACAGAGAGCCAAGTCTGAAGCTCCACACTCCCATAAAAGTCCAGGTACGGCCAAGGACATGTTTGAAACTCCAGCATAAGGAGCAGTGACAGGGCTTGCTGACCACCAGCCCTAACCTCAGGTATAGCGAAGGACATCCAAATTGGTTCTCTGGATTTCATGGCATATACCTGGCCATGTTACAGGTGAGCATATGTCACACACACACATCACACACAGAACTGCAAGTGGCTAGAATGGTGAACACACACCCGAGTGCTGATGTTGACAGACACTCGATACATATATTTGTTGGTTGTTATGCTGTCTTTCTTTTTAAGACAGGGTCTCAATGTGAAGCCCTGGCTGACAATATTTTTTAAGCATAGCAAAATATGAAGTAGAAATTAAAGGTTGGCTCTTATTTCTATCAAATTAACAAGCATAAGGTTCCACAGATGGGGCTCCTGTAAAACTA
The DNA here is from genome assembly GCF_903995435.1 of Acomys russatus. Taxonomy (NCBI): domain Eukaryota; kingdom Metazoa; phylum Chordata; class Mammalia; order Rodentia; family Muridae; genus Acomys; species Acomys russatus. The sequence goes on from NC_067149.1 coordinate 13,570,163, forward strand.
GCTCAGAATAAACTTCAAGAAACCCTTTGTCAGAAACTAGCCAGGTCTTTAAAAGCTGTGGTAGACACATTTGTAACATCTCTTTAATAACGAATGTGCCTTAAGAAACTCAGCACCTCAGAGACTTGAGGTATGAATACTACAATTTAAATATAAAACAAAATGTTAGAAAAAACTTGGATAAAACTGACAGGCTACATATAATAAAATCCCTAAGCAAATTAAGAGTTAAATGTCCACCACCTGCAAAAACAGACACGACTTTCATTAGAAGTTTTAACCATGAAAGTGCTTTCCCACTAAGATCAGAAACAAAGCAAGAACTCTCCTTATGCACTTCTCTGCCACTACACTGGCAGCTTTAGTACAGTAAGTTAGGGAATAAAAGGCTCTAGATGAGAAAGGGTATGAGTGTCTGTGTGTGCAGACGCCAAACCTGTCACTGAAAGCATCTCACAGAATGTCCCCAAGCAACTAGACCTAATAAATACTTCATCAAATTTGAGATTCAAAGCCAATAAACAAAACACAGTTGCATTCCCATATGTTACAAAGGGAGAATTAAACACTGCCAGTATCACAGTAACAGCATTACAATGAACATGTGACATGGCATCACTTTGGCAAGACAGGTAAGATTTGCTGAAAGTTACATAGCATCAAGACAATGGAGAGACAACATTCATGAAGGAGAATGCGAAAGGTTGTCAGAATGTCAATTTTCTCCAACAGACCTACAAACTTAAATTCCTGATCAAAACTCCAGAAAGCTTTTTTAAAAAATTGATTTTCAAGTGTATGTGCACACACATATACATGTATGTATGTATGTATGTATGTATGTATGTACGTACGTATACATAAAAGATTTAGAATAACGAAACAACATTGAAGAAGACACAGTTGGAGAATTCATGCTACAAGATGTCAAGATTTAGCCCAAAAATCAAGAGAAAACTAAAGGGTAAACACAGAGATTAAATGGAAAAAAAAAAAAAAGGCAACTCACAAAACCCAACACATTTATGACCAACTAATTTTTAAAAGATTTACTTTTATTAACGATGCGTATGTGTGTGTCTGTGTGCATACACTGGTGTTGGTAGAGTCTAAATAAAGGCACTGGGTCCCTTGCAGCTGGAGCTATAAAGTAAGTATGAGCTGCACGGTATGAGTACTGGAGCCCAAACTCATGTCATCTGCAAGAGCGTTCTAACTGCTAGGAGATTTCTCTAGCCCTCAGCTGATTTTTTACAAAGCTGTCAAGGCATATCGGCGAAGCACACATTGTTTAGATAAACAGTAGTAGAAGAGCCATACCCTCCACATGAACCTGGACTATACTTGCCCCACACTGAAAAGCTAACAAGATATACCATCACAGACCGACTCCTAGGAGCTGGCATTCTAACGCATCTAGAAGAAAAGAGAGAATCACTGTGACCTCCAGTCAGCTGAAGATCTGTTGTTAAGAGAGGAAACATAGAGCATGAACAGACTTTTAGAAAAGCCAGTGTCACAGTAAATGAAGTTCCATTAGAACTTTTTAAAATTGAAGTTATTTTTTGAACGATACTGTTAAGAAAATGAAAAGACACAGAATAAGGAAAAAAAAATACTAAACATATTCCAACAATGGACTGTTTAACCAGAATATATAAAATGCCTTCAGAACTCAGTTAAGAATTAATTTTAGAACTGGACAAAATTTTTAGTTTAACAATATCAGAATAAGGACAGGTGAGATGGATCAGTGGATGAGGGTGCCTGCTCTCAAGCCTGGTGGCCTAAGTTTCGTCCCAGAACCTACACTGTAGAAGGAAAGAACCAATTCCAAAAACTTGTCCTCTGATTTCCACAGGTGTGTGTACACACACACACACACACACACACACACACACACACACACACACACACACACTACAATGTAGTAATTTTTTAAAGTGTCAAAATGAACCCTGACACTATCAAACACCTGCATGGGTATAGAATGACTGTAACCCTCATGCATTGCTGGTAGGGATACAAATGGCCATGTCTCTTTGGGAAGCAGTTTGATACACAGCTTCTGATAAAGTTAAAATATACTTTCATTGATTTAGTATCTACTTTCAAGTATTTACTCTAAAGAAATAAAAACGTATGTTCTAAGATCATAACTCACTAAACAATGAAATGTAAGATGAGTTATATTCCTTTGTAATAAACTTTTGAAATCTAGCATGAGTCATTGTGAAATTATCAAGTTTAAATCACTCTCATTCTTAGTCTTTCTAGTGTATGATTACTATGAATTTATGTAGCCTTTTATGTTATAAGCATTATCATTGTAGCAAAAGCATTTAATAAAGTAGAACAATGTATAATGATGGAAAATAAAAAAAAAAAAAAACGTATGTTTACCTAAACCTCCATATATTCTTGTTTATTGTAAATTTATTCATAATGTCCCCAACCTTTCTACAAACCAAATACTAATCAACTGATAGGTGAGCAGGCAAATATGAAGACATACTATTTGACAATAGCAATGAATGGGTAAGTAACATAGGCACCAGTGTGGGAGAACTTGAAAGGCAACGTGCTAAGTGAATAAAAGCATAACTACCATATGGCATTCTGAAAGAGACAAAACTGTGATGTGAGAGATAACAGCATGGTCTGAAGTGAATATCAGAATGTTCTAATTCATGCTGATGAGAATGGGAAATGGTCTAACTGTATTAGAGAGCAGTTTGAAAAATTTTAAAGGACAAGGTTGAACATGAAACTTACATCCACATGTACACTTGAATGTTAACAATCCTAGCAGCTTCATTTACAGTAGCCTGTACTTTCTGGTGATGTGATAAAATGCCATGACCAAAAGTGACTTATTGAAGAAGTTTATTTTGGATTATAATTCCTGAGGTCATCAAAAAGGTGGGAAGGGTGGTAATAAGGGCATATACAGCAGCCACAGCAGAGAGCTGAGAATTCACACCCCCAACTGTAGTGAGTTTTGGTTTCTTTAAAAACCGAGTTTTATTATGTGGATATGTTTTTGTTCTAATCCCAGGCTTGGGATAAGAGGCTACTTCATAGTAGGTGACTATGATTTGCCTCACAGACTATCAGGGGCATTATCTTTGACAGCTGTAGACAGTTCAATGCTGGGAACTCTGGAGAGGGTATAAATGGGCAAGCCCTAAGAAGGCCTGTGGCAGCTGTTGCTCCCTTGGCTGCTGGTGGTTCATCCTGCTACTGTGTTTGCTATTGCTGGTTTGCTGGATTTATGGATTGCTGGTTTACTAGATTTCTATAGAGTTGCTGGTTTGCTGAACTGCTGGAGATTTTGGCAATGAAGACTGGACTTGCCTGAAGGGACTCTGCATACTTAATCAGCAGGAAGTAGCCTATACAGGTCAGTGCTCCCTTTCCTCTCTAATCTTTCTGTCCTACCTAGTGTTGGGGAATTGAAAGAGATTACGGTGGAATAAGGGAAGTAGAGGTATTAGAACCCAATAAAATAGATTAAAAAATATGCCAACACTCAACCATAAGTATGAGGGAGAAAGCGAGAACTGGGACTGACAAGAGGCTTTAAACTGGCACCCTTCCTCCAGCAGGCCTACCCTCCCAAACCTCCCCAGTCAATACCACCCACTAGGAGCCAAGAATTCAAATGCCAGAGACTATTGGGGATACTTCTTTTTTTCCCCTATGATAGAGATACTTGCATGGATGTTTATTGATGTTATTTTTACAACAGCAGAGAAATGGAACCAACCTACACATCCAAATCAATGGATAATGAAATTATGATTGACACACACACACACACACACACAATGGAAACATATTTTGCTGTAAAGAAAGATGGGGATACTTCTTATTCAAACCACCACATGGTCCAAACTGAAAATAATGTGCACAAATATGAAGGGGTTAGTGGATAAATAATGACAGGTCAGTGTAAAACTATAATTCATCAGTAAAAGGAATAAATTATAGAAATGTTATCACTGTAAGGATATCTCAAAATATTATGCTGAACTAAAGAAGTCAGACAGAATACACTAAAGAATATCAACCTAGAATTTTCAAACTACAGTGATTAAAAGATGACTGATTGCCTGTGGGCTAGGAGACAGACCAACTTCAGAGAAACAGAAGGGATCCTGGGCACGTCAGACTTATTCTCAGAGGTGGTGCTCACAAATTCAAAGAATATACATTTTATTGGAAACAAATTATACCTTAATTAAACTGATTTTTAAAAGGTTCAAAACAGCCTAAGATGCTTAAGGTATGTTGAAATTAAAAGCATAAATAAAATGACACAAGGGTTACAATACACATATAATAAAGAACAGAGCAAGGCCCACAAAAGTACAAAGAATTTTATTGGGATATACATCTAGAGCAACTTTACCTTTAAAAATTACTTTAAAATGCAATAGTGTTTTTCTAAATAAATACTTTTAATGCAAAAAAGAAAGCCACTGACTTATAATAGGTTATAAGCAAGAGAAATTCAGATTCATTTTCTTTTCAGTCATCACTGTGCTCAGATCTGAGAACATTTAATAGCTGCTCTTCTCAATTCCTCACTCCCTGGGAGTAGGCAGATCACATGAAGCCAGTGACAAAGGAGTCTGTCTCCTGGTGTAGACTGTGGATGCTGTCTCTACACAGACCTCCACAAAACAGGAGTTAGCAACATCTCAATAGTAACAGTACTACCAACATCAGCTGTATGCTAACCAGGCGTTACGTGCCATGATTATATTATCTTAATGCCTACACAGTCTTATAAACTTTGTGAGTTAAAGATTTTTATTTTGTAGTCTAAAAAAATTATCTTTAAGGTAAAATAATTTGGCCAAACAGCACAGCTAGTAACCTACATGTGCCCAATTCCAAACTTACAAGGTCAAGAAAGAATACTCAACTTGTTTCTTTAATATATCATGGGCCACAGAGAAGAGAAAAGAATTCCTATAACTAAGAGGTTTGAGAAACTGCTGAGCACTCAAGCTACCATAAGCCTTGGAAACACAGCCTTCTACTGGTTTCCTAGAACAGATACCAAGCTTTTAGAATAACTGAATTTGTCTCAGTTGCCACATAAAATCTGGGAGTCAGGTGTTTGTTTGTTTGTTTGTTTTTGTTCTGCTAGATATGTTCGGTGGGTTTTACCAGTATTTAAAGGGAGGCTGGGGAGATGCAGGGATCAAAGGAAGGAGCGCTGACTTTCCAAGGCAATACTACCCAGTGCGGTTTCCTAGTCAAGGTCAACTTCACTTCAGAACGCCCTGTCATTCCCTCTCTAAAACTTGAGTGAAATCAACAGACCAAGAAAGGAATATTACAGAGTAAGCAAGAAGGACTACTGTAAGAGATGAGCCACCCATAGACATGGCCGCTTCCTTGCAAACCCTGTTGCCTCTGCAGGTCTCTGATTGCTGTTGGGTTCTTCCTGGGTACCACTGGCTGAGAGAAGCAGCCTTTGTAACTTGCCTTTGTTTCTCAGCTCCCATGTTCTGGCTCACTTCCCACCTTGGTGCTTTCTGTTTCGTGTGCCTGGTCTAGTTCAGCTGACTCCTTAGGACTCGATGTGGACAATCCTGGTTCCCTTGCTTCACTCAGCCATTGGTTCTCCTTTCTCATCAGTCCTACCTTATGCCTTTACCCATTCCTGATTTCTGAACTTGCCTAGAAGGAATCTTTAGGTTTGGGGCTCTGGATTGTTTTGGGTATTTGCTCCCCAGAAGTCTAGGTGGCTTAGAATAGCTTATAGTTAAGTTTGTTTTATTTTTTTTTTCAAACTGAAATATGCCTCAATTCCCTAAATCTGGATCTTTGTTGTCACTCACTGCTGCCCTCCAGTGGCTGTCAGTGATGAAGCTGTGAGAACTACAGTGATGATGTAGTTGCAAGGCCTGGCTCTGCGGCCTTCTTGGATAGAATCCACTCTACACGGACCCTGGACTGTAGAGCTAGCACACCCGAGGTCAGCGTTCAGACCCAGAGGCTCCCACTCAGCTAGCATCAACACAGCCCCCAACAGCTGCGGCTGGTCACAGTGAAACACATCCGTGATGGTCTCCTCCCACTCTTCCTCAAGGTGGGACTATGTCAACAAAAAAAAAAAACAAAAAACCAAGTTCCAGATTTGCATGATCAGAAATGGAATCAAAACCTGACTTCTAAGCTGAAAGACCTGGCAGGAAGCTAGGAGACCAATGCTGTCACCACACACAAAGGGAGTTATGGTGGGCCTTCAGCTGGTGCAATAAAAAGGGTAGACCAGGTCCATTTGTGGACATTTCTCTTCTACTACGAAGTAGAAAAGGTCTTCTGTACTCTTTCAACCTGCAGTGAAACACGTGGACAGTCAAGCGAACGCCCAGCGTGGCCAAATGGGCCGACAGTAGTAAAGACAATGATAACCGGGGAGGCCCATTAGCTAGAAGGCCAAACCTAAGGTATTTTTTTCATGGGAAAATATTCCAAAAAGTCTGAAAATTACCTCTGGATACCAAAAAGGCTCTCACCTATCTAACCAAAACAACTTTGCTTTCTGCCTTCATATATTTGTCATTTAAACACTATAAGTACCCTAGGAAGGTCCACAGCACATAATATCCATAAGTAGTGTTGCTAAGCACACAAACAATTCACAAGAAAGGGCCATCAAACAGGTCAAAAGCTAACTAGCTACCAAACACCACCACACAAAGAACCAAGAGATTATGGCCTACATTGCCAGGAAGGAGATGTCTTCTTTATCTGAGGAAACCAGACAGTAGAAAACACGCAGCAGAGTTCACCTGACCATCCAGCTTCCCTTCAAGGACCCAACCTTTATTGGATGGATGGAATGGATGGATGGATGGATGGATGGATGGATGAGTTTTACCCCTGGTAAAACTACCAAGGCTTTCATGCAGTTATCCTCCACTGCTAGCAGTCTTTCTTCTTAAAGCAATTCCATAAAGACTTTTGTAAGTAGAATTCCTCCATGGTGAGAGGGTACTAAGCAGAAAATATCCTTCCTTTATTAACCTACTTGTCTTCTGACTGGGGCAGATGACTCTTGAGCTTGCAGGCTGACACTCAGGTTTACACAAGGTTGAAAGGGACCCCTGCCAGGCAGCAGTGCTTGGAAAAGGCTTCTATGAACAAAATTATTGGTCCATACAGTAACCTACTATGATGGTTTGAGTGAAAATGCCCCTCCCCCCAATAGGCTCATACATTTAAATGGTTGATCCCTAGTTGGTGGAAATGTTTAGGGAATGATTAGGAGGCGTGGCCTTGTTGGAGGAAGTGTGTCACTCTGGTTGGGCTTGGAGATTTTAAAAACCCCTGGCAGGCTCAGTCTCTTTTCTCTCTGCCTCCAACCTGTAGACCAGTTCTAAACTTTCATCCACTGCTCCAGTGCTGTGCTTGCCTGCCTGCTGCCATGCTTCCCACCACGATGAGAACGAACTCACCCTCAAACTGTAAGCAAGTCTCCAATTAAGTGCATTCCTTTATAGTTGCCTTGGTCATGGTGTCTCTCACAGATGATGAAGGGGCATCACGTCTCTCTGATGTCCTCCACCAAGACTATCTCCTTTATGAACTCATTCCTCTACAACCCCCCTGTCCCCTCCCCCCTCCCGTTCCATTCTTCACTAGGCATCTTTGTTACAGGCATAGTGGTAATTTTCCACAACTCCAGTACTTAGGAAGCTGAGGCAGAAGGATCCAGAGTACAAGCCCAACCTGGGCTACACGGTGAGGGCCTGCTGCTGTGCTGCTGCTGCTGCTGCTGCTGCTGCTGCTGCTGCTGCTGCTCCTGTTCCTGCTGCTGCTGGTGACGGTGGTGATGGTGATGATAAATATAATCCTGGAAACTGCCTAAAAGCCCCCTCACATTCCAGCAGGTTCAGGACTAATATGAAGAAGCACTTGTGGGAGGTGGCTTCCAGCTAACACCTTATTTGTGATAAGAAACTGATGAGTGGCACCTGGGGCCTTTTGAGATATAGGCCTGCCCAACTCCTACCCGGCTCTGGTAAAGTGTCCCAGTTAGGCAGTAGTTTGGAATGGTTATACTGTGGATCAAAGGATATTTTAATATGTGTTAGATCACAGAATCATCTATTGATGTAGGAGGGTTTTCTACTAAGACTAACATTCAAATGATTAACAGAGGGAGGGTTCATCTTAGAAACAACATAATGTTCATTGTACATAGACATTTGATTTCAAAACAAAACCTTTTTATTGAGTAGGATAAAGATGTAATAGAAAATAGTAAGTGAAGCCAGACAAAGGTTCTGAGTCGTTCTCCAGTTCGAAATGGAGACTAAAGTTACTGATTCCTTTCTAACTAAAGTTATTTATTCCTTTTTACCTTAGCAGAAATAGCACCATAATCTGTTCCACAACCAAAAAGAAACAGACAGATATCTCTTTAGGCACCACTGTTGTTTTTAAGGCAGGCCCCATGTCTGCAATGGAAATGCACTGTGTTTACTTTAGACACAGGGAAGAAGTTGGGGACTAAGTGGCCTGGAGGGAATAGCCCCAGCTCACTCTAAAAACAGCCCAGATATCTTGGGATGGCTCAGTGTGGAAGTGCCTTGCCAACAAGCTCCATTCAAGAATCTGATGCAATGTCACAGGCTTGTTCATTCAGCTTTATAATAATTTAATGCAGATCGAAAGTAAGTAACTACTGGGGCCGAGAAGCAGAGGATAAGGTGATATTGCCAAGGAAAGGACATCTCCAACTGCCAACTGCTAGTCAGACATGGAAGGTGAACACTGTAAACTGCATAAACACAGCAAACATATCTTTGGAGAGTTAGATGCACTCACAGTGAACATGATTCACATCAGCATCAAATATTTCAGGGTAGCACAATTTACAGCATTGAAGGAGGAGGATAAACAGGACATTAAAATGAGACTTTTCAACAAACAAAGCAGCAGAGAATACAGACAAGAGAGCTTAGGGCATAATGGTTAAAGAAGAACCCAATATCCAAAGGAATGAAGAGTCTACATCTTAGTTAAACCAACACACACACACACACACACACACACACACACACACACACACACACACACACGGGCTGGGCGCAGGGAAAGATAGAGTTTAATTTTCTTTCAGTTTAACTCTCCTCTCCATGAATATTTTACAGCTCTCTGTCCCTACAATGGGCCCTTACAGATTCAATCCTGCCCTTTATTTGCACTGTGCACTCAGTTTGATTTGTACTTTTCATACATTAAGTATTCCATTCCAGCTAGACTATGAGATGCCGTTTATGTCTCAATTTCTTTAAATTGATGCTATGATCAGCCAAAGACAAGAGAATGTGGTGGGAGTGACAATCTACTACCTCTGTGCACAGCTCGTAAGGGTTTGTGTGCTTCCAGAACAGGCTGCCTGCGCATGAAACATACCATGGGTGCAGAGAAGGGCTGGCTGTAGACCTCGAGAGCTCTGGACTGGCCAGTCCCTTCAGTAGCTGACTGCAGTGTGGAGGCTTGCTCAGCTGTCCAGAATTGCTGGTTAGTAGAATCCTGAGGTCCACACATGGTTCAAGTGAACATGTTGTGGGAGTCAAACAACTGAAATGCACACAATGTTCTAATGTCTCCAAGACAATCCTTGTCATAGCATGTCCACATTAGAAGCAAGGACTTAGTGATGGCGCATTGGATCCTTTGGGGCGTGGGGTGGTCACACTCACTGTGCATCACTTAAGCTGTGTGCACAGCAGACACTCAGAATTTGATGAAATGAACTGGAATGAAAACCCAATGCTGATGTTCAACAGCATTTCTATTTCATGCTTTTCAACAGAACTGTTAAAAAAAAAAAAATAAAGAGCTCTCTATAATTCCTACAGATGAATAACTAGGAGCCACCAATTCCTAGAGCACAGCTACCACATTAAAATGGTTCATTAAATGAGACTTCTTTTGCCCTCTAGCTTTAACAGTCCCTAAGCTTGGAAGCTGAAATAAATATACACATATTTTTGCATGTAAAACTGTACTGAAATTGAACTTTTATAACATAAATATGAAGTGCTAAGGAAAGGCCTTTTGACTTGTACTGCATAGTTCATTATTATTAATAGCAGATTTTCTAATCTTACAATCTTAACAAATAAAAAATGCATGTCAATGTATTTTACCTCTGAAATACCATGAAAGCTTGTATACTCAAAATGTCACTTCACTTTTTACCTTAAGAAGTAGAAAAATGGAAAAGAGAGTAAGTGAAAAAGGATGGATAGCTTTATAATCCCCATCTGAATTTCTTTCTAATGAAATTACAGGGCTTTTAAATGACACTCTGCTATTATCGTCTATACAGAGTCTCTTTCATCAACGTCCATGTTTTGAATATGTTTTAAATTATCATTCACCTAATTGCATCTGAAAGTCTAACACAAGAGAACATGAACACATGATCAGCATGATACATTTAGAAACCAGAGAGTCAAACAGTCAGTATCTGAATAGCATTGAGAGAGTATGCACCCCAAAGCACACCAGCACAGACCCCCCTCTCATATGGGCATGTACCCTACATTTTGCCTTTTATGGAACTCTGCTTACGACAGGCACAGCTGTTGCCTGACATGGCTACTGCCATCTTGAAATGACAGCACCTGTAACTGCCTACAGGAAGGCCCCACAATACTGGGCCTTGTCCTCCTGGAAGTGAAGGAGGGCTCAGGATTCTCCTCCCTTCTCTGAAGATTATAAGCATTTAACAATGGCGGGGGCAGGGGTAACTTCTGCAATGGCTTATTCATTCTCCTGTAAGTACCTAGACTTGGGTAGAATTGTTTTATTTTGGGGGAATGGGGGCTGTTGTGTATGCTCTATTGTGGTAAACAGACACTTGATCAGGAAAAGTCATACAACATTTGCTTTAATTTTCATTTCTGGTATTTCCATTACGATTTTTAAATTGTTTATTTACTAATATTAGTGGTGAGTGTGTGTGTGTGTGTGTAGTGGGTGTGCACTTGCCACCGTGGAAGTCAGAGAATAACTTTGTGAAGCCAGTTCTCTGCTTCCACCATTATATGAGTTCCAGGGAGCCAACCCAGGCAGGTTTTCATGGCAAATGCTTTACTTGCTGAGACACTGTCCTGGTCCCTGCTAATTCCATTTACTGTTTTGATTTTGACTTATAAAAGCATAATGATTAAATCTGCTAATAAGTTAAATAATGAAATCAGAACCTAAGGTATAGACAGCTGTGAGAAAGAATCTGTGTGCTGACACATCTGAAAAGAAGAACAGGGCTAGTAAAGGCCCTACCTCTAGGTTTAGTACACGAAACCACTGTACACAGGCCAGATGCGGAGGAAGCACTCGGCATGGAGAAAGGACACCAGCATCAGGAAAGGGGACGCCTGGCAGTATAACGAACAGAAAACCAAAGCCACATCTAAAACAAGCAGACAATGAACACAGATTCAAAGGGCTAGCACTGAGACAGTCATGGCTGTCTTCATGATAAGGAGGCTGCTTGAAGGTGAACTTGCTGCTTTGGGTAGAGTTCTCCCCAAGGGAGAGCCAACACAGAGTCTGGCTTGGGTGTTATGCAACAATGGAAGGAACATGGCAAATTTGTATTGTACAATTTTAAGACCAGCTTCCACTCCCAATTTAAAATTCTACTTTATGCTTGTGAGACGTACAAACAACAGACACTTAACCATGTCTGTCTCCCCTTACATTAAGTCCCCTATAGTAACATACAACCAGGAATCCTTCTTGTACTTTGAACATCTGAGAACGGCCTAGAGGAAAGATAGTTTAGAGCAGAATGTGGAAGTATTGCTCTGCAGCATGTCAGCTATCTGCTGACACAGCCTTCAAGTAAGAATGTTGTTTAACTCAGCTAGGTTAGAAATGATCCTTTCCCAACTGCTGTAACAGAGAACAATCTAGGTAGAATTCAGATGGCACACTGAATAAGAAGAAACACAGTCTGTCATTATCAGTAAAAATTTGTAGTTTGGGCTTTTACCATTTAAACATCACAAAAGAAGCTCTGGGGATAGGAATGCAGCACAGACAGGACTTTCGGCATCCACATTAGCCACCACTGCTCACCTGGGGTTCACAAGGACTTGAGCAGTCACCCCTGGTCAGACTCACCTCACCCTGGATGCGCTTTTCTGTTTACCATTCAGATCACATTTTTTTTTTTTTTGAACACTAGTTGCTTTCCATAGGTGCCAAAACGATAAACTACTGAGAATGACATTTTCTTTTCATGAACAGTAAAAAAGGAAAAACTTTTTCTTAAATATGTTCTTCCAATAAAAATCACTTTCTGTTTTCCAAGAAGTGTGAACTGACTTAGAGGTTTTGGCGAACAAATTCCAGAGTGAGGGAATGGATCCCCACTGAACCCCAAAACAAAACCTCGACCTCCTATCTTAGATCAAACTCTAAAACTTGAGCCCCTCAAAGCTATAGGTGGAAGGTGTTCAGTGTGTGGGGAGAGCCCCATTTCTGACAATGCTAGGAAAGTCTTATGAAAAAGAGAACCCTTACCCAGCCCCCAAATATAAAGTTGACACACGTTTCTGGGATGTGGTCTGAATCCCCAAACCATGGCGGGTCTATAGACACATGATTCTGCTGAACAGGGCTTTCTAGAATTGTCATCAATGACAGATTACACCTCCCATGCACAAGGGTCCAGGGCTAGCTCAGACCATCCATTATGGGTTAAAAGCTATTCCGGCATGGATCCAGTCACAGAGGTAAGGAGGTTACCCAGACAAGGGGGCCTACAGCTTTAAGAAACACTCTGGGCATCTACAAGTTTTCAGAATGCAAACTATGTCAGCTCTGAAAACAAGAGGCACTGCATCATTATGGCAGGAGAAACAAAGCCAGCCCCCCTTCTAAAACAGACAAAAAAAAAAAAAAAAAGATTGTTTTAATAGGAGAGAAGCATCAGTCATTGGTGCTCACTTCGTGCACACTTTCTATCCAACCCCATCCATCTTCAGAGTGAAGAGATGACAGCACAGTTACAGCTCTCCCTTTTGGCCCCTGCCCATCTTGTTCTACTATACCCAAATCACCAAGGCCTACCAACTGACCCTTTCCCATCTGCAAGAACAGCCCTATGGGTGGCCTCTCCATCTTGTGGGCTTGCCAAAGCTCAGGTAGACCTAAGAACCAGCCTTCACCATGCTGTAACAGGACTTCCTATCGGTCTAGCATGACTGGTAAGAACCTTTGCAAACCATCTTCAAGTACCAGCACTCTGTTGCTGGTGGCCGACTACATTCTACAAAGGAGGCGATAGAAGGTACGAGGCAGCAAGGAAAAGTCAACAAACCAGACTAACAACCCTGAAAGCAAAACATTTCATTTCCTTTAACCCTGCTGGCCACATTATCCACACACAAAGTTCTCTAGGCGGGCAGTCTCTGCATCAGTGCACCTGCTTAGCATGGGTTTGACGAGTCATCTTTTCGCTGTGTCTGCAGAAGTCAATGGCCACACAATGGATCGCATCACTTGAGGGTCACTTGAGTCCCTCTACTCTGTGGATCCCTCCTCCCGCCCCCTGCCTTCCCTCCTACCCACAAAACCTTTACTCCACCATTGCTAAGGATCTCAGATAGCTAAATAAAAGAGGTGGCCTCAAACACAGGGAAAAGCCCTTAGGTCTCCAGTGTGAATCACCAATGCCAAACCCCCTCCCCTCTCCTTTTCCTTAAGACCTGATGGTCTTCAGTCACACATCTTAAAAGAAAAACAAAAAACAAAAACACAAAGACTTACTTGTCTCAAGTCGATGAAGGCCAACTGCAGCGTGTCCTCCTGGAACCCAGGCACCGGGCCGGATCTGGCAAACTCTGTGGGAAAGAAAAGAGGATAAAAAGCGCCTTTAACTAACCATGGACAGGGAGATTGGCAGACGGATGACAGGGAAGACAAGAGAGGCTGGGGGAGAGCAGGACTGAGCTTCTAAGGAGTCATGTCTCTCTCCCTTCAGCTTCTTTGTTGGCACTTCAAAATTCGTGTCATCAAAACACCATTAATTCCAGCATCCTGACAGCAAGGAAACTGTACTAATTCGACCTGAAATTTATTCCCATGAGCCGCGCTGGGCTTCAGAGTATTTGTTTTGTGAATGGACAAACAACTTGCAAAGGAGGAAGGGAGGGGGGAAAAGAAAAAAGTTTTTCCTCTCAACACAATAAAATCTTCAGCTGAGAAACTCTTTTCAGTTCCGAAAGCTATTTATATTTCAGATCACTGAAGGAATTTTCTAATTTCACGCCTGTCACCTCATTCCCTAGGCATTTATCAAAAAATATTCCCTGCCACATCATTAATTATTCCCTCACTGATTATTTGTATTATCTCATGAGTGCCAACCTCCTACACAACACACATGCACGCACACCACTTGCAGCAGCTGCTGCTGCCCTGGTCAGAGTTTGGCTCAAAAAGCAAAGAAGCATTGGCAGATATGAAGATTGCACCTGGATGAAGCTCACCACAATGGTAAAGGACATTTGCATATGCCAGTCCTTCTACTGCAGTCCTTGTCCTTGACGTCCATTTCCGTACTACTGTAAGCCTTCCTCTTGCCTCCACCTGTTCCTCTCAGGATGGACGCTATCTGCAGTTTACAGTAGCACCTTGAGACCATGCTCCCTCATAATTCTGGCTTCCATGTCATTAACAAGAAAGAAATGGCACAGGGCTACAGGGACAAATGCTAGTACCAGTTAAGAATGTCAAGTTTTATTGTCTCCGAGCCCTGCTTATTAGAAAATAAAAAGGTCTGAAGTTCCCTCCACAGAGACAGGCATGCAGCACAGTCAAGACCTGGGTAGTCACTGTGACTTCAGCTCTTCCTATGAAGTCTAAGCACAATGAGCATTTTATAGCCATCTACTATTTACACGAAACACAGCCCAAGTAATTGAAAAAAAAAGAAAGAAGAATTTTCCTTTCAAACACATATTCTCCAAGGTGGAATTTAAGAACCTATAGAACTGGTATAAAACTTTCCTTTTTCTTTTTCATATCTAGCTAGAGAAGTAGAAGACTCTACATAGGATAAATTTAAAAGATGATGTATGGACAATGATTACTGCTGTGTGCATTGTCCCTCCCTTCCCACTCATTTTGAAGCCATAATAGATTTACATAAAATCACTGCCCCGATTTAGAAAAAAATAATGCCAACAATTTAGATTGTAGAGACAAGACAACATTATACGAGAGGAATTATAAATCAACACATTAAACTAATGTGTGGCATATACCTACATATAAAATACTCTTATTATAGACATTTCAAATAAAAAGGATGCCTAAGAAAACAGGTCAAAAAAAAAAAAAAAAAAAAAAAAGAGAGAAAAGAAAAGAAAAGAGATAAAAGAGATCCACTCTGAACACAAGTTTAGTAGAGTAACTGTTTGCCCTGAGAAGAGCACTCCCATGCCACTTAGAATCCAACATTATCCAAAGGACTAAAAACCCAAGTTTCAAAAGTGTAAAGTCCTAAAACTATACAAGCATTTGGTGAAAAGCATGCTGACGGGAAGCTCAACACAGAATACTCTGCATATCAACATGATGTGCAGTAAGCAACAGTAAGGATCACATGGCAACCTGGGATGCAGGAACTGTGCATCCCAAGTGTATCACTGACTCACAGGATGCTCTTGTTGAAAGAAGTTCTTTGAATTATAGCTATGGTCTCCTTGTCAGCAGCCTTGCTGAGTGGTCAATCTGCACTTACTTCTCTCAAGGTTGACAGATTACCTTAAGTAGTCCTGTATCGCTCGAGCCAGTGTTGCCTCATTTAAAGCAATTCAAGGTGTCTCTCTATTAGGAGGAGCCCAGGAACTGAGATGTTCTGCTGTCCTGCCTATGACCAACTCAACACACCTCTCCACGACACACCGCTGGAAGGCTTGGGCGTGGGTTTACACTCATGCTCTTCCTCACTGTGTGGCAGACACACTGACTCAGGAGTCTGGGTGTGCTATATGCTGAGCTCTCACTAACTTTATAGGCTTGATTTTTAAGACATACCAAATCCTCAGGTTCCAGAAAACAAACAAAAAAACCAAAACCAAAAACAAACAAAAAAACTATGGCAGCCTTTGATCTACCTTTTTATAAAGAGAACCAGACAGTGATAATTATGCCAGATACAATGAAGTGAAAAGACTAATCTCCATAAATCAATTATGGAAATGTATAATTACTGTAAATTTAACTTTATATTTGTAGTTTTTCTCTCTTTTTCAGTACTGAGCATCAAATCTAAGGCCTTGTGCATGCTAGACAAGTACTCCATTACTGAACTACACTCCGTAATTCTAACAACCTCACAATTATGGTAAAGATAGAAAATCCCTTAGAGATAGAGACCTTATCACAAAGCTTAACAATAATTCAAGATAGCAGATGCTCAACAAACATTATGTTTCAATTTTAAAAAAGAAAGATTCACGAGACATATAGACTCATAACTGATAACAAGTCTCTGGTACAGGTAAGGTCCTTAAGCCAGGTATCAATTTTCAGAATTATAAACTATTGAGTTCCATAAAATCTCAGGCACAAGAACTTTAAGGGGACAATCCTAAGGGTAATAAAAATCAGAACCAGAGCTCTACTTCTCCACTTACTAACTCTTGAGTTCAACAGATTACTTAACCTGTTTATGTCTTTAAAAATCATTAAATCAAACATTAGAATAGCAGATCATTTCTTATAGCATAGTCATAAGGACTAAGCCAAGACACACATATAAAGCAGCTGGAAGTGGCAGGCATATCACAACTGGTTATCCTTATAATTGATTGTGTGTGTGCATTTCTCCACAAGGAAAGACTGATAGCTTTTACTGACTTCTCACAGGTTTGGTGACCCAATATCAAGAAATACTGTCAGCTGAGCATGGTGGTGCATGCCTTTAACCCCAGCATTCAGGGAGACAGAGGCAGGTGTATTGCTGTGAGTTTTAAGCCAGCATGGTTTACAAAGTGAATCCAGGACAGCCAAGGCTACACTAAGAAATTCTGTCTCAAAAAAACACGAGAAGGAGGAGGAAGGGGAGAAGGAAGAAGAGAAGGAGGAGGAGGAAGGGGAGGAAGAAGAAGAAGAAGAAGAAGAAGAAGAAGAAGAAGAAGAAGAAGAAGAAGAAGAAATAATAATAATAATAAAAAAGAAACAGAGCTGAAACAGGATTGGCTCAGTGAGCAGTCTTTTGTTTATAGGAAAACTTATAGGCAGATAATGAATTATTTTTTAAGAGAGTTAATATGACTAGTCTGTTAGGCACAACACAGAAAATTTCATTTATATTATTAGAAAAATTAAATAAATGCATGAAATAAAATTTCTGTAACTCTGTGATTTAATATAGTCTCAGAAATATGACCTCCTAGAATAAGAATCTTATAAATACATAAAAATACATTAGTAAATACATAAAATCAATTAGTAGGAAATATAAATATTTTTTAAACTAAGAATTCATGCAGAGGGATGGGTTAACAATTGAGATGTAATATGAATAAATTAATAAAATATTAAAAAATTTCATGCAGAGCCTGATTTTATGTAGGTAAAATATAACACACATGGGACACGTGCCAGTAAGGAACTACTTCACAATTTTACCCAGAGCTGCTACAGAGCGGAGAGTGATTTCTTCTTTGTATCTTATAAGCTCTCATAACTAAAGAAGAGGAAGCATAAGAACGTAGGCGTGGGGACATAAATCAGCACCGATCAGCAGTGTTTCTCCTACTGACAAGAGACACAGCCAGGATCGGCTGACACGCACAAATTCTCAAACACTTCCTGACAGGTGGGAAGGGAAGCTGCTGATGTGTGGACAAGCCAACTTCACATGTACATAGTATGAGCCCTAGAGCTATGGACTTCTGACATGAATCACAGCCAAGCGGAAGCACCACAGACTTGTTTCTGGACAGTAAGCTTTCAGTCTCTTAGTGACCTGTGTCAGCATCAAAGTGTCCATAGCGTGGAGTTCTACAGGGCAGCCTCAGCACCATCCAGGAAATCAAAAAAGGCAGCTTCATTTCCCAAAGAACCACACACTCCCTTTCAGCAGTTTCTGTTGCCTGGGGATGGGACCAAATTCTGGTGAGTTGGCATCTGCTTGCAAGGTGCATCAAGTCATTCCACAGAGCACCGCTCTCTCTATCCTCTGCCTCCTGTCAGGAGGGACTCACTGAGTACAACATGGTACCAAGTCCCCACTCTGAGATTCACTGTGAAAACTGAAAAAAAAAAATTCAGTGTGGAAACTGCCAACCAACTGAAGGCTGTGTAGGAAATGTTAAAAGGAGGGGCACAGAGTTATAGCAGAGAAGGTACACATTCAAAGAAGAGTCCAAGGAGAAGGAAAATCACAAAAGCCAGCAACCTCTGATATGCTTAATGCACAAACCTTTGAGACATGGTCATCTTTTAAAGAAATGTTAATTTTCACAATATACAGATCTAAAAAATCAAAGCCTAATAAGGTTTCCAAAAGGGTACTGCTAATTTCAATTTCCTCCTAGGTTTCTTTTTAAGTTGATGTTAACACTAATAAAGGCCATAAGTCCATGAGAGAGGAAAACAAATGTTTCAAATTTTATCTGATATATTTGCAACTGGCTGAAGAAAACAAAACACTTTAGTATAGAGCATGCTGAATGCTGAAGATGTGGCAAGTAGGTAATGTGCTTGCCTTGTGGTCCTGAGGGCGGGATTAGAAAGACCAGGTATAATGGTGCAACCCTGCAATCCCTGAGCCAAGAAGGTGGATTCCTGAGGCCTGGGGGACCCATTGCTAAGTTCCAGGTGACAGTACAGCAAGTAAAGGCCCATCAAGGAAAAATGATTTCCTTCTTGCCAAGAGGATGAGATCTCTGGCTAGGGTGGGCATTCCAGCTGAGCAGGGTTAAGGACCATCCCTTAGGAAAGCAAGCTCAGCCTGTAATAATTATCCTTTAATGAGATGATGGACTTTCCTTGCTGAATTTCAACCCTTAGTAGCCTACAGGGAGGGCCACAGCAATGTGGCTCTGCAAGTCTGCTGAAGTTCTGAACTATGAGAGAAGCATTTTTCCTTTTCTCTGTTCTTTCTTTCTTTCTTTCTTTCTTTCTTTCTTTCTTTCTTTCTTTCTTTTCTTTCTTTCTTTCTTAGCATGCTCTCTTTAAAGCTTTGGGTTTTTCTCTTTCTCTAAAACTCCCCTCCCTGCCTTACAGGTGCCCGCCACCATGTAGCTGACCTGCATGCAGGTTTTCCTCAAATGGCGAGGCCTTTCTGGTTACTCATCTATCTCTTCCTTATAATCCTCCTCCAGGCAGGTGTCACGAGTCACAGCTTGCCTCCTTGGGGTTTTTCATTCTTAAATTCTTTTTTTTTTTTTTTTAATGAGAGAGGATCTACTGCTATCATATGATGGTCAGAAAGGGATACCCCAAAATTTGAAATACCAAGCTCAAGTAAAGAGCAAGTCTAAATAAACAAGGGGGACAGCACCTAAGGAACGAACCCCAAGGCTGACTTCTGGCCTCTGCAGGGACATGCCCATGAGTATATATGCATAGCTACACACAAAACCTCCACAGAAAATAAAAATCAGAGTTAGAAGGGATTTGAGAAGTCAAAACAACAATAGTCTGTAATCTCTACATACAAAAAGAATGCTAAAAAGATCCATTCTTCTGCCTCCATTGCTCACACCACTGCACAAAATGTGGAACAGAGTACATCTTAAGCGATCCTGGAACAGTTTAGGATACTGGGGTTCTTGCAGGCTTAGCAGCATTAAAGAACAATGCATTATTTTATAGATGAGGAGTATCTCCTATGCACTTCATTTTAAACCAGCTATTAGGTATTAGATACCATGACAGCACCTCGAAACCAAGTGTGCTTTAGTGGCACTTATTCTTGTAACCTCCCCTTAGTGTCCTTTCTGCTTTCATGTCATATGTGTCCTTTTGCTCTACCTCTTTCTACGTTTTCTGGTTTCTGGAAAGAATATGTATGTATGTATGTATGTATGTATGTATGTATGTATGTGTGTATGTGTGTGTGTGTGTGTGTGTGTGTGTGTGTGTGTGTGTATGTGTGTGTGTGTGTGTGTATCTCCATCCCACTCAAGCATCTAAGCCTCCAGCTGTGAACACCTCTGTGAACCATGCAGCCCATTCCAGCCTACACAATCACTTCTCTAATTGCATGATTTCTGCTTCCTCCCAAATACATGTATATAGATAAAACATATACATACAGATATGTGCACAGACACGAGTAAAGCCAGAAAAGATAGACATGACATTCAAAAATTAATTTAAAGCAAGTTGCGAAAATTGAACAGAAAACTGATTCTTCACCTATTGTCCACAAAAACAACAGTTTTAAAAGGAAGATGAGCAATGGGAACAATGCATTTCCAAAAAGCAAAGTCAAAAGCATCTGACAGATGGGCGGGACAGAAACTGCAGGAAAAAAGTAGAATTTGCTTAGACAAGCGGGAAGCTAAAAGACAAACTACAAAAAGTCCCCTAGACAGCATCAGTATAGCACTGCTCCAGAGAGCATCCAGTTCAGACAAGAGGCTAGAACATTCCTGCACAGCTGGCTTAGGATTATGGTGTAAGCCAGTGCTAATAAGAAACCCAGCAGCACACAGACTAAACTGTGCTGGCGCTTGTTTGCATCTTAAGATCATGTCAGGTCACAAGTGTTTTCTGTGGGATTGAAAAAAAATAGATGCTGTTGTTGCTGCATTAACATAATGGTTTCCTGGTATCTGGCTCCCTGGAGCAGGAGATAGGGGAGCGTTAGACTAGAGGATGGCTCTGGGGAAGACAAGCCCTCTTGCATCACTTCAAGGTGGCTCCAGGAGGCTAATTGCAGAGGAGCTGATAGAGTGCCTGGGGAACCCACTCCAGGTCCTGTTGGTCAGAAAGAAGCTGGGCTGAACATAAAGAAGGGAGCTCCAGGAAAGAACCATGTCCGAAAGAAACAAGGAGAGGGTCAGGGAGAAGAAGGCTCCTAGAGCGTCTGCTCAATAGATCTCTCTCTCCCTTCAGGCGTGGGTGGAGTAAAGAACTTTGTGCTTACAGTTACCAATGCAACACTGTACACCTAAAATGTGTTCATCTATGTGTTTCACCACCTGTGAATGAGCGACTAGGAAACAACACAAAGACTTGACCTAGAAATGGCCCCAAACTGCTGTGGATGTGGGTATAGACCTTCTTGGTTTTGCAAAATTCTCCTGCCAAAACCATGAACCAGAAGAACTGCCTTTGATGAGGTGACTACTGCATTCTTTTTTTTTTTTTTAATTTTTAAAATTAATTTATTCTTGTTAAATCTCAATGGTTATCCCATCCCTTGTATCCTCCCATTCTTCCCTCCCTCCCATTTTCCCATTATTCCCCTCCCCTATGACTGTTCCTGAGGGGGATTACCTCCCCCTGTATATGCTCATAGGGTATCAAGTCTCTTCTCAGTAACCTGCTGTCCTTCCTCTGAGTGCCACCAGGTCTCCCTCTCCAGGGGACATGGTCAAATGTGAGGCACCAGAGTACATGAGAAAGTCATATCCCACTCTCCACTCAACTGTGGAGAATATTCTGACCATTGGCTAGATCTGGGTAGGGGTTTAAAGTTTACCTGTATTGTCCATCTCCATCCAGCTCTGGAAGCTACCCAACAAAGACTACTGCATTCTTGCGTGTGACTCTGGAGTCTCCCCTGACAGTTAACTCTGGTCTTCTATCAATGGCCTAAAGCAGTCATGCTCAGAATTCAGCCCACAGAAAGATGGGGAGTTGAGGTGGGGGGAGTGGGAAACAGTGTTCTAGAATGTGGGACAGGCATGGTGAGCTCAGTACTACAGCAGACCTTGCAGAAGCTCTGGCAACAAGGGCAGTCCCTCTCAGGTTCTGTCAGACAGCAGTCTCAACTGCAAACAACTAGAAGGAGCCATGGTCAATGGTGCCCTAGAGGTGCATTTAAGGATTTTGATGGGAGATGTGAATCCTGAAGCAAGTTTGTGCTAGGTCACAGTCAGAGGCTAGTATTGACAACTCACTCAGCCATTAACTCAGGATGTACCATCAACACACCATGGACAAGCTTGCCACCTAGACTCTGAAACATCAGGGTTCTTATGATGGCCAAGGCCACCCAGTGACCACAAGGATCCAAGCCTCCAGCTGTGAATCCCACTGTGAACCATGTACCAGGTCCAGACTGCTCA
Source organism: Acomys russatus (assembly GCF_903995435.1). Taxonomy (NCBI): domain Eukaryota; kingdom Metazoa; phylum Chordata; class Mammalia; order Rodentia; family Muridae; genus Acomys; species Acomys russatus. The sequence continues at coordinate 13,592,479 of NC_067149.1, forward strand.
ACCACTTCTCTAGAACATGCTTTCTCCTACCTCTATAACTGAGGCTGAAGATTCCTCCCCTATACAATGGCATGCAGAGGTGGGACTGTTCACAATGACTGCAATGACTGAGAGTAGCTCATTGAAGTGCATGCCTAGTATCTGCAAATCCCTGAACTAAATCCCCCGAGTCTGAAGGAATAAATAAAGCGTGGCTGCTGAGTCATGCTCTGCCCTTATGAATGATATCGGATGCCCTTGCAAAAGAGCCTGATACCTTGTTCTGCTTTCTTCAACATGAGAACAGGATTCTTCCCCCCCAGAGCATGCAGAAGCAAGGTGCCACCTTTCCAGCAGACACCTTGACATGCTGCGGTCTCAATCCTGGACTTCTCAGTCTCCAGAACTGTGAGAAATAAATTTCTTTTGTTTATGAGTTACCAGTCTCAGGTATATTATAGTAGCGCAAGTAGAAAAGTCTGGAACAGTCTATGAAGACCAATAGAAATGTATGTTCCTTCAAATGCAGGGCCACCCAGATGTCAAAAGAAGCAAGTACAGCACCATCAAAGGAAACAAAAACATTGTTTATAACTGACCCAAACAATAGAGGTTTTCATACTGCCTGAAAATGAATTCAAAACAATCATCTTCATAAAATTCAATGATAAACAGAAGACAGATATAAAACTAGGCGGAATTAGGAAAACAATACAACAGGAAAAAAGAGAGATTTAATTAGAAAATTGAAAACATAACGAGAACCAACAAGAACTAAGTAAGAGAGTGAAGAGTGAAGAACAATAGCACAGGAATGAAGGAACTCAGCAAAGCACCATCTGCAGGATGGACTATGAAAGAGCAAGTAAAGTAAACAGAAAGATGCAACATTTAAAACTGGCAGACAGAGGGATAGAAAGAAAACTTAAGGAAAATGGACAAAATATGAGTCACAAAGAAGAAGGGGAGATGGTCAGAAAGCTTAAAGAAATAGTGTGCAAAACCTTAAATCTTGAAAAGCATGTGGATGTCCAGAAATCATAGACCATAGGCACTTTACCTCAGACCAGTTCAGGAGGATGATCAAATGTCAAGATCAGAGGCTGGAAAGATGGCTCGGTTGTTAAAAGCGCTGGGTGCTCCTCCAAGAACCTGGGGTCTACTCCCAGCACCCATGTGGCAGCTCACAAGTGTCTGTAACTGCAGTTCCAATGGATACAAAGTTCTTTTTTTGGCTTCCACAGGCACTACATACACAGTGCATATGCAAGTAAAACACTTATGCACATAAATAAAATAATTTTCAAAATATTTAAAAAAAAATCAAAAGTCAAGATCAGATTTGAGAGACTGGTCACACAAAAGGCGATGCTTGTACCATACTTCTTCAACAAAAGCCTCCAGGCCACGAATAAGTAGGTGATGCATCCATTGTGCTCAAAGGGAAAACAGAAGGAAAAACCCCACCAACCCAAAATCCAAAATCTTGCAGTGGTGTTCTTCAGGAATAAAAAAGAGGTAAAGACATTACCACACAAAGATAGAAGGAGTCTGTCTACATAGGATCTGTCTAAGGAAAATGCTCAGGAATGCTCCTCAAATGCAAACAAGGAGCACTAACAAACAGCATGAAGAATACACCAGTGTGGAACTAACTAGCAGGGCAGGTGAGTTCAAGCCCTGAGACTATGACTGTGGCATAAATTCAGTTTAAGAGTTCAGAACCATTAGACATTATTATTATACTTTTGGTAATCCATCAGTGAATACAGAACTATAAATGAAAGAGTGGCATAAAGGGTGGGGTAAAGTCTACTTACATGAGACGCTGACAGAACATTAAAACTACAAAATGTTTTATGTAAGGCCCAGGGAAAACCAAGATTCCACTTGCAACCAGTAGTGCACCTGTGGCCTTTAATCCCAGCACAACACTCAGATGGGGGCAGGTGGTTCAGCTGTTCCATTTTAAGGTTGCCCTCAACTACACAAGGAGTTCAAGGCAACCTGGGTTACATAAAGCCCTGCCTCAAAACACAAAATCAGTACCAACAGTCAGAGGAGTCATGCACCCAAAGCATAGTCTCAAAGCAAACCACCACGGAGCACAGTAAAACAAAAAGAGATAAACCAATGAACTGAAAAACAATAAACCCCAGGAAACTAGCTAAGGCAAGCACTTATACATCATCTATCTCTATGTAAATAGATTAAACGTGCAATCAGAGACACAAAGCAGCCAACACACTGGGTGCTAGAGATTCATTTTTCCTTTAAGGATATAAACAGACTAAAGAGAAGAAAAGGACAATCCATTCAGCTGGTGACAATGAGAGCAGCATGCTATCAGACCAAAAAACAAAACAACAACAACAACAAAAACACTAAATAAGTAAAATTGCACCTAAAGAAGCTATAAATAGGACAACAAAATTGAAAATTAGAAGAAAAGGGAAAATAAAAATTAGAAATAAATATTAGAACAATAAAAAAAAAGGACAAGAGGACACCAAGAAACAAAAAGAACCAGAAAACTTCTGTGGACATACCTTCTTGGGGAGACGTCTGTGGACATACCCTCTTGGGGAGACTTCTGCGGACATACCCTCTTGGGGAGACTTCTGTGGCCATACCCTCTTGGGGAGACTTCTGTGGACATACCCTCTTGGGGAGATGTCTGTGGACATACCCTCTTGGGGAGACTTGTGTGGACATACCCTCTTGGGGAGACTTTTGTGGCCATACTCTCTTGGGGAGACTTCTGTGGACATACCCTCTTGGGGAGACTTCTGTGGACATACCCTCTTGGGGAGACTTCTGTGGCCATACCCTCTTGGGGAGATGTCTGTGGACATACCCTCTTGGGGAGACTTCTGTGGACATACCCTCTTGGGGAGACTTCTGTGGCCATACCCTCTTGGGGAGATGTCTATGGACATACCCTCTTGGGGAGATGTCTGTGGACATACCCTCTTGGGGAGACTTCTGTGGACATACCCTCTTGGGGAGATGTCTATGGACATACTCTCTTGGGGAGACTTATGTGGACATACCCTCTGGGTAGACTTCTGTGGACATACCCTCTTGGGGAGACTTCTGTGGACATACCCTCTTGGGGAGACTTCTGTGGACATACCCTCTTGGGGAGACTTCTGTGGACATACCCTCTTGGGGAGACTTCTGTGGACATACCCTCTTGGGGAGACTTCTGCGGGCATACCCTCTTGGGGAGACTTCTGTGGACATACCCTCTTGGGGAGACATCTGCAGACATACCCTCTTGGGGAGACTTCTGTGGACATACCCTCTTGGGGAGACTTCTGTGGACATACCCTCTTGGGGAGACATCTGTGGACATACCCTCTTGGGGAGACTTCTGTGGACATACTCTCTTGGGGAGACATCTGTGGACATACCCTCTTGGGGAGACTTCTGTGGACCCACCCTCTTGGGGAGACTTCTGTGGACATACCCTCTTGGGCTCTGCTGACCCTTCTTTAATTACTTTTCTTTCTGTTCTATCTTTATGGCTACCAAACTTTTCATCATTCTGTTTTGACTTCCTTCAGTGAATTTTCTGTTTCAGTTACTGTAGTTTTTAGCTCTAGAAAATAGTTTTTCCCTCTATCTTTCTCTCTCTCTCTCTCTATTGGTAAATGCTTTTTCTTCACACACTATTATTGTCTTTATGTTATCAACAACCTCCCCATAGTTCTATGAACATCTCCAGAACACTTCTTTTATGAACACATGTGACTGGTATCAGGCCTTTCAGAAGCAGCTTCTATTGAATTTGTTCCCACTGGGATCAAGCTCTTGTTTTTCCATACCTTACAGTTTCTGAAATTAGACATTTGACCTAACAATGGTGATTGCAGAATGCTGATTTTTCATCTTGCTAAAGTTGGCAATTTTTCATTACTATTCTATTTATTTATTTGGTTTCTTTGAGACAGGGTTTCTCTGTGTAGCCTTGACTGGCTGGACTGGCTTTGTAAACCATGCTGGCCTCAAACTCACAGAGATCTGCTGGCCTCTGCCTACTAGAGTGCTAGGATTTAAAGGCCTGCACCACCATCCCTAGCACTTTATTATTCTTGATAATTGCTTTTGTTTTGCTAATTTTGGGGTCAAGACTTACCCGGTATGTAACTTCAGACCTCTGTCTTATCGAGTCTGTGCGTCTTCTGGAGTACCTGCTTACTTTCTCCCCACCACACAGCTACATGTAAATGGCCTCTTCTACAATGTTTGCCTGTAACATCAATGTCTTTTAGCTTATTTCTCACCCAGCTTCTAATTCTTGCTTCCTGCATATGGATAAAGATGTGCTCACAGCTGAATCTCTTCTTTAATGTTTGCTTCCAAAGGGGAGGGGGGCAGGATGAACTGAAGAAAACACACCAATCTATTAAGTCTTATAGAAACATTACTGCAGAAGATGAAGAGGAGCTTATAAGAACGGCCACAGCCTCTTTCTCTGAGCCTCTGCATCAGAGCATAACACTACGATAAAGGGGCCTTTTTGTCTGCTCTGGCTCCAAACAGCTATGTGCACACTGCTATGAGAACAAGCTCATGGCGGCCTGCGTTTGACTGAGAACTGGAGATGGAAGTTGCTAGTATGCTAAGCAGAAACTGATGAACATCAACTGGAGTGTTCAGCTGGACCTTTAAACATCAGACAGACTGCAAAGCTCAAAAGCACGCAGACAGATTCTCTGGTAGCAACTACTTTTAAGTGAGGAGACAGATGGCTGTTGCTTCCTACACCATCTAAAGGTGTTTGTATAACATGACCTGAAAATTGTGTGTTGCAGTGGTCTGACTATGAAATGAAACCAAAGGCTCATGTATTTGAACAATTAGTCCCCAGTTAATGGTGTTGTTTGGGGCACTTGTGGAATGTGCAGGAAGTAGAGCCTTGCGGAAGACAGAACAGCTGGTACACCCCTGGGGGTAGACTGAGTTTATAGCCTCATCCAACCTCTAGTTCTTGCGATCTCTCAGCATCCTGTTGCTACCGTCACACCTTCTTCCCCCTTAAGGACAGCTAGCCCTATGAATAGAGTCTTTCTTAAGTTGCTTCTGCTCATAGTTATCATACAACAGAAATGAAACTGAGATATATAGATTAGTAATTTATCAAATGAATTGAAAACTGTTATTTACACAAAAATCAGGAGGTAGATGCTTAGAGTAGCACAGTTTATGATTGCCAAAGTTTGGCAATAACTACAATGCCCTTAAACTTTTATATTTAAGCAACGGATTATTATTTAGTGCTAAAAGAAATGGATTATCAAGCCACGAAAAACCATGGTGGAACCTTATATGCATATTACTGAATGGAAGAAATCTATCTTCAGAGGCTGTGTGCCGAATGCTTCCAACTCTATGACATTCTGGACAAGGGAGATGGGAAAGCATGCACAGGTGAGAGACCGAGAACCCCCAGAAGGCAAACTGTTCTCCATGACACGACAATGGCAGACACATGTTGTTATGTATTTATTCTAACTCACAGATTCTGTAACATCAAGAATGACCCCAAATGTCAAATATGGACTTCAGGTGGTGAGGATGTGTGGGTGCACTAATTACAATAAGCATTAATTTGCCATAGAATATTAATAGTGGAGGAGGCTCAGTATGGTGAGGCAGAAAGTGTGTAGAAACTTTCTGTGCTACCCATTAGATTTTGCTTCTAATCTATAACTCCTTGAAACAATAAAGTCTACTATTTTTTTTTAACAATAGAGGAAAGTAAAGATTAACTTTAATTCACCCTCAGTGTTTCTTTGCAGGAAATATGATTAAAATTGATAGGAAAATTCCAAACCAGTGCTCCAAATAGATTTAAAAATGAGTGCTCAACTTTTGCTCCAAACAGTAACTGTGTCCTAGAACAGTCAGACATGTCCTTTTAGCTAACAGCAATTAAGCCATATAAATTAAGACAGAGCCACAGCATGAAGGGCCTTCATGTGGGTACTTAATCAACAGACTTCAGGTGGCCAAGCTGCATGCAGTATGCAAAGAAAGCAAGAGGCCAGGGACCTCAGTGACTACTATTACCAGAAGATACCTTCACTCTGGGACAGAGACTATCCCAACAGGAACCATTCAGAAAAACGGAGATGCCAACTTCATGGTTTATGTAATATAATCACTAAAAACAAGGATATTAGTAGATTAGCTCTCATAAAACAAGCTAGGAAACTATTTTGTTTCAAGACATAATGGAAGTAAATTTAAGTTCCTTCCAGGAAATGGAGTCCAGGCAACTGGACTATGAACAGAGACTAAGTGCTATCCTTTCCCTAAGGAGACACCACTGAAGTTACCTTTGTGACTTTTGTATTGGCCCAGTCTTATAACGGAAGATGGATTAAGGAAAGCTGTGCCCACGCATGTCCTATTACATGGTGCTGGATTTGCCCTTAATATTCCATAGACCAAAAACAGTCAAGATTACTGGCAACGTCCTAGGTCTTAAACTTACAACCCTGAAATCTGAAAAGATGAAAGGAGCGCTTGTAATTGCTGAGAACTTCCAACAGATGAAAAACTGAGGCCAAGAAGGTTAAGTCCGTGAGGCCATTAAAAGCCAACCCCTCTATTATTTCAGCATGTATCTTCCACCCTGAAATGTCCAAAGATGAACGTTCACATTACCTTTCCTTTGTATTACCTAGTATATATTCTTCCCCATTTACTTAGGTAACAATGAAAGCACAGAAACACATATAGAGAGAAAAATCATCATTTTCTTTTGCACTTTCTTAGTGTTTTATAATTTGATGAAATACGGGCAAATTTCACAATAGACCTTTCTAAAGTAGGGTGAAAAGAGGTCTTTCTAAATTAGTAATCAACAGCGCTTCTGTGTATAATCTTAGGAAAGTTGAAGGTCGGCCATGAAAAGGGTGGGCTTCCTGAGAGATGAGAGAGCCTGCATTTAAGTCGTAACTTTATATCCTTGATATTTTTTTTTTTTTTACTGTGCTCTTAAGGATTTAATCTTGGCCATGTGTTTGCTCAGGGCTGATTGTTTTGCTGTATGAACACATTCCCAAACGGAAAGTTTAACATTAAGAGCGGATTCCGTAGGCCATTTAACATAATAGTAAAACTGATTCTACAGAAAAGCACTAAATAGAAAGCTGAGCGCCTATTAATTTTGTCTAGTAGATATATTAGAAAAAAAAATTAAAGCTACATTTTAAAATAAAGAATGAATCTTGTCTTGCTCAATGCAAGTTATAAATTTCAAAATGAAATCTATTTTCAACATTGAGATCTTTATATGTTTTTCACATGTTGGTATTTTATACCTTCAAGATTTATCAGCTTTGACTAGCGAGGTCTGAGTGCTCTCATTTATGCTTGGCAGCTATGATACTGGGCAACACTGCTTGAGACCCTAATGGCGACAAACCCACAGAAAAATGAAGTGGGTAAACAACGAGCAGACAGTGAAGCAGGAGAGCAACCTAAGAAAACTTCCGGGCTAACAGGAGGAGCTTCCGTATTGGCTGGGCTCAGAGCCGAGGTGAATGCTTGTGATAACTCACAACTCTTCTGGCCTAATTCCACTCATGATGATGTGACAAGTCCGTAGAGTACGGAGACAGGACAACAGAAGCTTACTCCCACAGTCCCAGATGCTGGCAGTCTTCCCCATGCCCTGGCAGACTCAGAGGCCAGCATGGCCCGCTCCGTGATGCACACCACGCACTCACAAGATGAAAGGGTGAAGGAGCTCCCTGGTGACCCTATGGAAAAGACTTTAACCCTAATGTGCCTATCTTGTCCTTATGTCCCAAATGCATGCTTGCGGTCCCACCTTCTAATCCCTTTGAGTTAGAATTTTTATGAATTTTGAGATGGTGAACATTCAGAGGATGGCTGGCAGGTCTGTTCAGTTCCTAGTAGAAGTAATTTCTCTCAGAATATGGACTGTAAACATGACCTGTTAGATCATGACAAAGGTATACACTTTATTCTTCCATGTGTCTGTGGGAAAACTCACGTCACCTCTCCCCAGCTCTCCCTCTATGCTTTCCTAGATTCTTCTCTCTCTATCCTACTTTGCCTTTCCGTATATAACTTATTTTTTTTTTCACGGCAATTTTGAAAATAGAAATTGCTTTTGAAAACAACAGTGATAATTTTTTAATGACATATGCTTCTGGACAAAGGTCTTAGCCTTAGTTTTCAAGCCAAGTAACAACTTTGAGCTACAACTGCAAAGTATATTCCACAGGTAAATAATATAAAATAAATGATGACCACTGAGAGTCTCAAGTTGTGCATCATACCTGCAATCCCAGCACTTGAGAGGCCACAGCAGGAGGAATGTCACTTTTAGGCCAGCCAAGGCTCACACAGAGGTCAAGATAGTGTGAGATAAACAGTAAAATCTTGTGGGAAGCAGAAGAAGGAAATAAAAGTATCAAAATTAGTATGATTTAAATATGAATGGTTTGGATATGGTTTTGTTGGACTCCTAGTGGGAGTGGGATATCTCTGACTCTTTTGTCTGCTCTTGGGACCTCTTTCCTCCTACTGGGTTGCCTTGCCCAGCCCTGATAGGACGGTTTGTGCCTAGTCTTATTGTATCTTGTTATGCCATAATCAGTGGATATCCCTGGGGGGGGGGGTGCTCTTTTCTGAAAGGAAACACAGGAGGAGTGCATCTGGGCTAGAGTGGATGGAGAAGAAACTATGTTTGGAATGTATTAAATAAGATAATAATAATAATGATGATGATGACAATGACAATGATAGTGATGATAATGATAATGATGATGACAAAGGCAAAAAAAAACCCTCACGGGCAAAGCTGGACACCATAGAAATGACTAAGGTGGGCTCTACTTGGGATGCTCTCATGTTCAATGAGATAAGTTTAAAAGAAATCAGCACAGCTCTTTCCAAGCTGAAGGCAGCTGACACACTTCTTTGGCTTACATTTATGGATATCTATCTTCATAATGTGGAAGTCCACAGACTCTTTACTCTAAATTCCAGCCCTTGATGGCCAATCAAGTAAATTCTTGGATCCAGATATCACAGCTGTAACAGCAAACTTGCTTAAATGCAATGGGAGTCAAATATGGTCTTGAGGTGATATAATAAAAGAACATGTCTGGCCTTCCATCCCAGTCTCTGGAATAGAGTTTCAAAGCTCTGGAATTTTCCCAATGATAGTAGTATCTTTCGCCATTCATAATCAGTTCCTTCTGACAGTGCTTGAGTTTATGTTCCCCCACCCCTCTCCCTCCCCCCCTCCTCCTTCTTCTCCTTCCTCCTCCTCCTCCTTCTCCTCCTCCCTCCAAAGTAACCCATGGGGCATTCTTGGTGAGTTTTAAGTGGGGGGTTGACTATGTCAGAGGACCACTTGATTTTCTATCATGCTTTCAGTCCTTCCCCAGAACTCCTAGTGAGAGGCCTGGGACTAGGACTAGAGGTTGAGTTCAGTCATGTGGGCACTCTTTTTTTTAAACACACATGCCTATGCAGTGAAACCCACAGAGAAACTCTGGACACTGAGGCTCAGTATAGCTTCCTAGATATATTAATATGTTGAAGGAAGAGCTAAATCCCTAAGGTAAGGTCATGAAAGATCCACATTTCTCCTGTTGGCCTATTTCTAAGTACTGTAGCCTCTAGGAGGAAGCTATAATTCTAAGTGGGACAGAACTTCCAGTAATTTCTAGGAGTTGTTAAGCCTGGGAGAATTACAAGGCAGCCCTGATATTGTGGTCAGCTGGAAGAAGTGCAGGTGGCTGAGGGAAGACTGATACTACCCCAGAGTCTGCACTTGGGCAGGCCAGCAGGAATCTCCTCAGTCTGTGGGGTCTCCATTAACCCTTGCTGCTGGATATAAATAGCACTGCATCATGAGCCACCCAGAAGCAATAAGAGAATTCTAGTCAGAACACAAATTCAATCTAGACTAAGTACAGCACATTTGGATACAGTGTTCATTTTAACCTTGAGATTGTAGCCACACTTTTTCTAGCAAAAGCAATATAAAAGCAAAAAGACTTGGAAACGAGCAGATATCAGCATTTCCTCCAATGAATCACAATGCTTAAAGACATTAGAAATTTCACTGCCAGAGATCATTTTTGGGATTTTATAGGAAGAGGGCCTCTGTCTTTCCTAAAGGAATTCAACATCTTATGCTTTCTAGTTTTCTTTCTTTGCTTTGTGGCATTGTTTTAGAATTGGTTGGGACTCATATTATCTAGAGAGTTATAATGTCAGGTATTAAAACAATGATCCAACACCTATGTTAAATGCTCCAAGTGGAGCAGTTTCAGCATAAACACTGTCTGCCACTCTGCATTCATGGCTAATACACTTCTCTTCAGCAGTCAAGAGCTAGCACTAGAACACACAACAGGCACATGGCTCCATCTAGGATGACAGTTTACTTTTTCCTTTTTTTCTTCTTCTTACAAACAAATAAAGAACAACATAAAAACACAGACAAGATAAGAATCTCGGCCAGTGATCCAAATGCTCTAGGCTGGAGCTTTTAGTGAGGGAGGGGCCAGAGGTGGCTGAGCAGTGCAGGTGCCCTGGAGAGGTGGAGACATTAGCTCTCCAGACACTACTGGAAGAGAGGCAGCGGCACTTAGGAAGCATTTAGGGTTGAGGAAAAAGGTCCACAGCAATTTCTTCCCACGGCAGACTGGTCCTTTTTAAGGACAACCTTAAGTAGTAGGAAGCATAGGAGATGAATGAGCATTTCAAGTATTAAAGGCACTTCTGTCTTTAAAATGGTCCTTGTTGAAAAAGTCTTCAAAAATGCTTTTGTAGGGGAGAGTGGAGAACCTTGCCCTTCTTCCCGGTTAGTTGCCAGAACAGGGGATTATGCTACATCTTGTTTCCATCCATTGACAGGAGACATCTGACAGAGAGTCCAGGGATTCAGAGGGAAGGGCAGGCCTCAGGCAGTCTGACTGTTGGGAATAGGTAAAACAGAACACAACACAAAGGGAGCTGAATCCTCCCCCCCCCCCAAAAAAAAGTGCATTAGTCAGAGAGAAACGGGAAGAGAGACAGAAAGAATGTTAGGTCATTACACAAATTTTATTGATGCTTTAAAAAAGTTAAGAACTGTTTCTTTGTTCTTGGTGCCTTATATAAAATCTTCCTGTTATTTAAAATGTAGCAGGCCAGCATCTCCAGGTTTAACAATGAGAACGCAAAGGAGGACAACATCGCACTGACAGTCTCGGCACCTGCTCACTTTCTTTATTGTCCATGCAGTCAATCAACTCTAGAAACCATAGTTTCTATCATGATATTTCCAGAACATGCTCTTTCTCAGATGCCCTTCTTGGTAAAACATTGTGTTTGCAGGCCTTGGAACCTCTTCAAGAAGCCTTTATCATTTGGGACACATTCACGCAGCATCCCTAACTGGAAAATAGGAAACCTGAAATTTGAAGGGTTTCGGTTGTTAACATAACTCAGTGGAAGAGTGTACATGTGTCCTCACATGACAGCCACAGCCAAGAGTCTGCTACATCGAAAGTACTGCAGAAAGATTACTTTAGCTTCTCCAGAAGGTACACGCGAAACAAATCAATGTTGTGTTACAAGTATTATTTTAGTATAAGTTGTATCTCCGAGACCAGACATGTTTCAGATTTTGGTTTTGAAATATTTGCATATGTATGATGAGCTGTCTTGGGAGTGGGGACTAACAACATCAGTAACTTTTCCTCAAACTACCTCCTCACAGGTAAATGGCTAACTCAGTCATAGAAGGCACCTGCACATTCTATCCCAGCCCATTCAGGCAGAAGGACAAAAAGAGACGGAGACTTAAAAATTTACAACTACTCACTGGTCAGACAAAGAAACAACACAGGCTCTGTATACCAATCCAACCAGTGACCCTACTGTAACTACTTCTTCTGACCAGAAAAACAGTAGAAAACAGTAGCAAAATATAGGCCGCCCATTACTATGAAATATTGTGGGCAGTCCTCTAAAAATCCTACACAATGATTATGTTTGGAAATTTCACTTTTATAAATGAAAAAATTGTTAGCTATGATATTTTCTTAATATTTTATAACTACTTAGGAATATGAGAATGAAATGCTAAGGTAGTTTAACACACACACACACACACACACACACACACACACACACACACACACACACAAACAAAGAGAGGGACACAGAGACAGAGATGCAAAAAGAAACAGTTTAAGAGAACCAGAACGGAAGCATTTCTAACAGCAATGGCTGACTAGCCAGATGACGTAATGACACAGAAGACCTGAAATGAGGTCTTTAACTGCTGAGACCTAGAACAGGTTCCTTTTAAAAGCTTTAGTAAAATTCTACATCCATATTTATCACACATAGATAAACACATTGCTGCAAAATGGCATTGGTCCCTTGAAAAGCCATAGATGGGTTGTAATGTTACTGAAGCACTTGTCTGGCACACCCAGTTCCAAAAACCAAATGAACAAACAAAACACCAATAAAATGCAATGAAAGTCTTCTTATAGATTTGAACAAGAGTCTATCAAGTTTCAATAATCAAAATTTATTTTTTAAAGATATAATATTTAAAATGGTTTTCTAGTTAGTACCCTATAAGAAAGACCAATCAAAATAAGTAACGATTGGTGTAAGCCCTAACAACACTAAGTGAAGCTAAAGAAAACACACATAAATAAATTAAAAAACATAAAAAAGAAAAAGAAAACACATATAGCATAAACTACCACATAACCCCTGGTCGACAATAGAACAGGGACACATCAAATATTCCTGGGTGACTGGTGTGCCCTGCATAAGGCAATTCTGGCCTGAGGAAGAAGTTACACACAGCTTGGTGGAAGGGCAACAAAACTAAGGAAAGGGCACAGTTTCAGCAGGGAGCAAGGCTGCACTGAAGTGGCCATGCTGTACTCCTGGTCAGCACCCTGGCTAAGACGGCTGAGATGCACTACTGTTTACCGGCATTTTAGTGAAAACTCTTGGCTGCTTTCCAACTAAGTTTGTACATTTTTAAAGTAATAACTCAATTTATTTAATTAAAAAACAGTGAAAAGTGTTGAGAGATTGATTATCATATATTCTGCAAACTGTAAGACAATGTACTTTAGTCAATGCAGGACCAGAGTCAGGGTTAAGGAAGTAGCCACAATCATAATATGCCTGCCATCTCATCTTTGAAATAAAATTTTGTGAAGTTTCTGGTATCTGACACTTCCCAAAGTAAAACATGTCTCAAATCTGAGAAAAAAATAGGGAATGAAAACTAGAAGAGTGTAATTGAGAAAGGAAGAGAATGAAGTAAATAACATCAAGACTGGAAAGGCAGCCTTTAAAAATCCTGTCCATCCCCCTTCAAATCCTAAAGCAGGAAGACGGTCTTCTGGAGACTCTCAGTGGGAGAGAGGGCTCTGCACTGCCACTGTCTGTCTGCCCCAGGAGGCCTTTCACTAGAACAAGAAAGAAAATATCTACACAGTTTCACAGAGGAACCAGCCACTACCTTCAGAGATGAGACGGTGATCACAAAGGCCCAACCAGGCAGAATGTACAGGTCTGAGGAAAGCCTGCACATAAAAAGCTTACTGGGGAATTAAGACCCTTCATGCCGTGGGCCTTTTGTTCTCATCATCACTAATATCCCCACGAGCAATCCAAGGTAACATCTGCCACCAGAAAAGGTACTTTGTCTGCGCTGGCCCATCTTTGGAAGGCAGCAGTGCGCTTGACAGTGATGCATGACGCGGTCAGAGCAGGACGATTCGTCTCCATTTTCTTGACAGGATGGCATCTCAGGCCATGCTGAGGGAGAGCAGGCTGCCTACCCCCACTGCTCAGGTTGGCAGCATCTACTATCAAGTGGCTGGATGTCTGGCAGTAGACTCAGAGAAACAAAGAGGGTCTTATCTCCTGGAATTCAAGGAACTTCAGCCCAAAACCAAAATAACTGCTGAGTGGGCACTACTCAGTGACCCATGTCTGAGTCAGGCCTTGCCAGAGGGCACAGGGTCCATCACCCACAGTCAAAGAGAAGTGACATAGCCATTTTAATGGCAAGGAGGCCTTCTATTTGGGCTCACATAGCTAAGAAAGATAAACCATAAAAGTATTGCAGGAGCAAGCCATATGGGCATGGAAAGATAGCAGCAAACAAAGGCTTATGGCAGGAACTCATGAGGCAGGTAAGAGCCAAACAGCCCAGGTTTCTAAAGAAGTGCCTGCAATGGCTGATTAAAGTGAAAACACACACACACACACACACACACACACACACACACACACACACACACACACCTAACCCCTAAGAAAACTGATGTCAGATAATGTTAGGACTATTTTCATCCTACTGTGCATTCCCACTGCACTTAAATTCCAAGTCTGGATTTTTACATAAAATAGCCAATATAAAACCCCAACAGAGAAGTGACACAGAGAATCAATGCACTGAGAGTGGTTGTATACAAAACCATCAACAGCTTGATGATTCTCCACGCAAATTTTCAAGTTTCCACACATATAGGCATTAAAATGAGAATTAGAAATAAGAATACAGAATAAAACTGAGGAAGAAGGGGAACAAATGATAAAAAACAAAACAAAACAAAGACCAGCTATAAACCTTTCCAGAAGGGAGTGAAGCAGTATTGTAAAGCACAGACATAAAACACTTTTCTGATTCCATTAACCAGTCAATCAAGCAGAAGACAAAATTTATTAGCCATGGAGCTTTTCTTATGGAGAAGTTATTGTCTTCATCATGTTAAAGCAATAACAACTAATTACCCTTAGATTCTCACATGTGCAGAGCACTGCAAATTATAAAAACAAGCTTATTTCTCTGCATACAAACTTGAAGACCATCATCAATCTTCTGACCTTCATATTTCTCTGATGGAAAAGGGCAGAAAGGGAGTGTGTGTTTCTGAATTATAATTTGCTGGTGAGGCTGAAGACAGAAGCTAAGGGGATTGGAATTAATGGCACTGAAACACACTGGGTGTCCCAGCAGGCTACTGCATGGAATTTGCATCTCCAAGCTTTGCATTTTCTTTAATAAAAGGGGCCTCACTTAATTTTGTTTAACCTGGTAAAGAAGGTTTAAACTTCAGCCACTTGGCTCTCCACAAACCTTACTTTATTTTAATAGGTGAAGAAGAAACAAACACTCCACCTGTGATTTCAAAGGCATCTTCTGGGTTAAGTGTCAAAACAGACTGTGTCTAGAAAGGCAGTAAATGCAACTGTTCATAGCATGAAGTGGTGCTGCCAGCTAGAGAAATAAACCTTTCCAAGATTTACTTTATTTCTCAGAGAGCAAACTTCTTATTTTTCAATCTGTTTCTCTCCACGCATGTGCTGGACACTAAGTGCCAAAGGAAATCTGTTCCACAGTGTGCTCTGGGATTCAGGACTGCTTAGCAAACATGTCTTTGTGACTACTCTGACCTCACCCACGACACAGACATCTCCACCAGGGTGTAACACACAGTTGTCTTGATGGTTTGACTGCTCTGACCAGCACTAGCCCAAGTCAAACAAACAATTAAGAAGATTTTCCTTTCTTAAAAAATTACATGTATGGTTTCTCTTGAGCAAACAAACAAACAAACAAGCCTGATTTTGTTTCACTAGCCACTGAACTTAAAACAGCTGCTGGGGTTACTCGAAACCTGCTTATACTCTAATGGAAATCCCCTACAGGGTAGGGCACCACATGTATCTATACAGAAAATATTATCAACATATTCAATATGTATTTAGTAATTATAAATATTTGTATGCTTGATTTATGAAATTTCACATACATTATCTTTCCTGACCCTTACAATTTTCTGCAGACATTAAAAGATACTCACATAATTTCCCCTTATAAGTAATCTATCTTGGAAGTAAATAGAAATCCTAAAATAGTCTAATGTGACTTTCCCATCCTATAAAAGAAGATGCCAAAGTCCAAACATAAGCAATGAATACCCAAGGCCATATAGCTAGTTGGTGGCAAAACTGAAGTGAATTGATTCCAGCCAGGACTCTGCAGTGCGGGTGAAGGCAGGAACAACGTGAAGGCTGATGCAGTTTTCTACCTGCTAAGATGAAAATCACTTAGTCACTCTCACAAAGGAGCACAGTGAGGTCTAGAGGAATTGAGCATGGCCTACCTACTGAACTGCAGACCCGAGACTCAAAGGAAAATCTGTTTTTGTCATGATGAGTTCTACTTCTTAAGTACAATGTAGCTGTCGCAATAAGAACTGCCTGTTAGAGCAACAGAGGCCTTTGAGCCCACAAGGAGACGGGCAGGGCATGAGCACTAAGGGCACCACCACTCACCAACGTACAAAACTTGGCATTCCAGCCACATCTTTTTCTGGCTCTTCACATCACATACCATCTGCCTGGGGAACTACATACCTTTGTTCACTCCCAACCTTGGAGAAGAAAGAAGCAAGGCAGAAACTGAATGAGTTGTTAGCTGTATCACTTTAGCAATTCAACAATCGTTTATTATGCAAATACTATGTATCAGACACTATTATGCTAGGTACTAAAGAGGCAAGATGGAGAGGACGGACATGATCCTTGGCCTAAATAATGCACAGCCTGCTGTTCTCCTGGGCACTATCAAGGTTATATATTAAAACACGCTGTCCTCTACCCTGGAACTGTCCCCAATCCAGGTGTGGCCCTTTCCGTGCAGCTCCTTCCTGTGTGGCTGCACATTTGCAGAGATTAAGCCATAGAGCAAAAGCATGATTAGTGATCTCAGAAAAGCATCAGGGAACACTGGGGAGGCTCATCCTGGCCACAGTGGCAACAGAATCAAACTCTGGCACCTCAATCTTAACCTTCCATCCTCAAGAATCTTAAGAAACGCATTCCTGCTGTTTGTACACTATTCAGGTCTCTTGGTATCACAGCACAGTGACTAATAAGAGTTATTAAAAAGCATACTCTAATAATACACCAAAGAGATTATTACTGGGGAATGAAGTACCAAGAAAAAGAGAAAGTAGTGTAGCTGGAGTTAGCTAGCAGGTGATGGCAGACAAAGGTTCTGATGAACACTAAGTTGTGAAATGTGCATACTCCAAGGTATTATCTTAAGTCACATGGGACTATGTTTCCACAGAGGAAGGAACACTGGAGGACTTAGATTTGGCTGAAATCTATAGATTGTAAAGGCGATGAAATGTAAGTCATGTGGTTGCTTATCTTTGGGCGGCGTATGATCTAAAAATGTCTATATCAAGAACCTAAACAGAATTATGACAGCAAAATTCAAGGAGCCCCACTATGGCCTGCAGCTGGCTAGTGGAAGAAGCCAACATGCAAACCCAGGAAGTAAAGGATCTGGCTTGAGCTGCCTTCACAAACTTGCCATATTCTCTTGACCGATGCATAGGGACTGAGCTACGGTGCTTCCTGATCCTTGGGCTATTAGAGCTTTCCTTTCTGTGGTCTTTGCTAGACGTTATTACTGTCTCTTCAGCATTTTGTCTTGTGATTAGTATCTAAGTCAAAGTGCTCTGTGCTAATAAGCAAAGTAAAAAAGAATATATCTAAGAGAAAAGATGAGTTCTCTGGGGAATCAGAACAGAAATGAGAAACTGGGTGGTTATGCATTCTGCATGACTAAACATAATTTTGAATGGCAATTTAATTACTATAGGACATCCAAGTGTATAGGCTTGATTTATGGTACAAGCTAATAGTTACTTTCTTAGCTTGCTTGCTTGACTGAGGCAGCTCTGTCTTAGCTGTTATTTAAGGAACTCCCTCTTTAGAGGAAGAAGGTAAGATGGACAGTTTACATCGAGAGCCCTCCTTCTCCCCACTTCCTCACATTAGGAATATATTGGTTAGGTTACAAATGAGTTAAGCCCAGAGACTCTTGGGGAGAATAACTTAAGAGACAAGTCAAGGGCAGCTGTATACATGTAATGGAGAAAATTTAAAATGGGCACAGTTACAGCACTTAGCACATATTTGAACTAAGTGCCTGCAGTTCAGAGGGATATTTCTACAAAGGATCCTTAGTTCTTAACATCCAGGGAAAAAATAAGCAGGTCCATTAAGGTTTGCCTGAGTAGCACACAGTGACTATTATACCTGAGACAAAGAGACTTCAACACATTAATTTTAGTGAATATATATGAAGAGATGGAAATAGTCAAAAGTGCAGAAGCTCCTGGAGACTGATACTGCACCCAAATGAATTCTTTAGGGTGTTAGAAACTTCATCTTTCCATCAGAGAGCATAAATGACAAATAGTGTTCTGCTACTCTTTTATATCGAAGTGGGTTCACTGAGATCTTACATTTATTGTCTTTTGAGATTAAGAAGACTCTCCACCTCATATTAGAGTAGAATAGAGTAGAAACACACACACACACACACACACACACACACACACACGTGTGTGTGTGTGTGTGTGTGTTTGAGGAATAATCTTAGATTTGAATTCTATACCAATGTATTAGAATTACACTTATTTTGTATCAATATACAAAATTCTATACCCGTGAGTTAAAAATAACCTTATTTGTGAGTAGCAATTAAGGCCTTGAGTTGAGGAGTAGATTTAATAATCTACCTTTTGTTCTATTCTCCCTCTATATTTCTATATCCCCCTTTCTTTCCTTTCTGCTCCTGTAGCCATACCTACTGAAGAAAGAAAGAAGAAAAGAGAAACTGCTACTACTCTACTCTAACATGAGGTATTATGCCCATGCAACTCAATTATAACACAAGGTTTGCTTCCAATGCCTTGAAAGTGGTGCTGCAGCCTACTTAGGTTAATGAAGTAATACAATCATGGTCATGTCAAATACTAGTCTAACTTTATCACAAGAAGATATATGCTAGCTCTAACAGATAGATAGGACTCTATAGATATATAAGGCAAAATACTTAAGTAAGGTCTTTAAAAGCCTCAGAGCCTACAGAATATAGCATTTAAAGATGTTTTTGTTATTCTAAAGATTCTTTGACAAGACAAGTTAACTCCTGGCAACACCCAGCCTACTCCAAAGAAGATGATGAGCATCAAAGAACCTCCTTATGGAGTTGGCTTCAAATGTGGCAAACCAGCCACTGGGCAAAATGTCCTTGTTTCTACCACAGACAGAATCCTGCCTAAAAATGGTCAAGCTTAGATGCAGGCAAAGTCAACGGCTGAACTCTGCCAAGAAAAGGTAAGCAAATCCTCAATAGTTCCTGCCTCGCAAATATGTCTGTCAGATATAATAGGCTAGAAGGCTGAAGATGATGCTCCAACGTTATAGAGTGTTGGGTGACTGTTCAGGCAGAAAACTGTCTCAGTCATTTCTTCATTTTGGAAGTGCTGACCTGCACTTCTGGGTCACTGAGGTATGTAAGTTTTATTCCTTGTCAAGTCTCTGATGGGGTTGAAGACCAGATAGTTTAGTCTTACGATTAAGTTTAGTTGGTTAGGGGTTAAGATGTTTTTAGATCATGATAGATGTTTTAAGTTCATTGAGATGAGATATGATAGACATTGATTTTCATTCAGAAATTTAGAAATATAGTAAAGAGGTTTACTTCAAGTGTGCCAAATACAAATAGCCAAATCACTATGAATGTAACATTTATATAATTCCTGATTGTCTCGTGGATCTTCCTGCTATATGTAGTTTATTTTATTCATGTGTAGTAACGTAAGTGTATATGTTAAAAAAGAATAATAAAATAGTCTTCCTGGCCTGCAGACTAAGGGTTACTAAGATAAGAATGGTGATACAGAAGACTATGGAGCCCTTGCCTTCTTCCCAGAGTGAGCTGAAGCCCAGTTACACCAGGCACTGAGAACCAAAACAACAAGACGGATGAACAACACTAAGATAATTCAGGTGATATATGTATTTTGTGAGTTTCTTGTTCAGATATTCATATGCAAAAGTTTATAGAAAATAGTGGAATACAGTAATGATAGTTATGTAACAGGCACTTGGTTTCATTATTTGGTGTATTTGATGTTTCAAATCTTTTAAATAATTTAGGAAGTTGAGTATTACAACAGAAAAATGGAAAATAAAATAATATATAGACATTTGCATAAAGAAATGTTCCTTTTAAAAAATCAACTCCAACAGATTCATATCTATTCACTTGATTTTGTATGAGGATATACAGGAATTTGTATTTCCAGGTTCCTGCCTAGAGGGGTTAAATAAGCTGTTGGTTCAGACCCAAATCGTCTCCATTAGGAGTTAAAACAGCCTTTGGACTGCTCTCAACCCCCTGAAATATCCAAGTCCCTTCTGGAAACACAAATGCAAGCATTTTACTATCTTCTCTGAAGTCTATTGCATCTGTTCTTACAGTGTCCAGCACAGTACTTTGTAGAGCAAGAGCTCCACATAAAGTTTATTAACTAAATAGACAGGTTACTGAATTAACTTCTAACACCAAATCTCAGATTACAGTGTTGGAGACTGTTACAGCTTTTGTGCCTAGCACTGATTAGGAAAGCTGTTGAGCCTTTCTGGAGCAAGAGAGTTTCTGGGCATGGGAGAAGGTTTCAGATCTGATAGCTGGTCCCACTTCCCAACTGTGCAATGCTTCCTAACCGCAGGTGCAATGTGACCAGAAACCTCACACTCCTGCTGCCACACCTTCCCAGGCTATGATGGACGGTATCACCTCAAATTGTAAGTCAAAATAAGCCCTTCTCTCCCTTAAGTTGCTTCTTATCAGGTATTTGATGATAGCAAAATGGAGAGTAACTAATATAGAAATCTAAGATGATACCTATACACAGCAGGAAAACCCAGGCTTCACTGTTACTTTTTAAAAGGCGAAACATAATTATCTCATGCCTTCTTAATAACTTTTCCTTGCTGGTACTTGTTGAAGGCCTGCCAGTAAGAGTTACCTATCAGTATTACTCTTTCAAAGGTCGACTATCGAGGCAGTAAGAACAGTGGAGCTACTGGGTCATTTCTTATAAAAGTATCAAGCTGGGAAGTAGACCACCATTAGTTATGGATCATACCTTCAGGAACAACCCAAGAAGTTTTAAAGACTATTACCAAGAAGCACACATTAATTTTTATAGTAAACTAGATAGCATCTTCACATTTAACTGAGTTGCAAACTCTAGACAATATTCAAACAACCTGTGGAAGTCTCTCCACATGACAAGCTTACTGCTACTCCTGCTCTGAGGATGATAACTGAGGTAACAGAGCATTTACCAGTCAGTGAAATAAGCCCCTTCAGTGAGATATTAGCTTATTTAAGGCTAACTTCATCCCTACAGTATTAGGAATTATTCCCATTTTATAAACAAGACTGTAAGGCACTAAATAATTTGCCAGTGTGGTCAACTTAAAGGAAAGAGATTACTGTATCTATTCTGTCACACTGACTAAGATGACATTATCCTAGCATAGTCTCTCAGGTCATACTAGCATGTTTGACTCTTCTCTGTGCTCTGGATCAAGAAAGTGTCAGCCCAGGCCTTAAAGAGTCAATCAGTGGGTGCACACTCATATTCCATCATGTCCACACTTTTCTTTCAGGACTTAGACACTTCCTCCAAGGACTCACAGAAAAAAAGGAGAAACTACCTCTCAATACACCAGTGGGTAGGAAGACTGCAAGTGCTAATTAACTTGTCACTGGGCTGCTTTTATACGCCTCTGTCTAACTACTTGAATTTTATGTATCAATTCTTTAAGATTTTTTTATAGACCACTGAGCATCTGAAAATGAAGGGGTGGTATAGGGAAAGGCATAGAATAGAATTTCTTTCTTTTCAAGGGAAATAAATGTCCATGGAAAGTTTCTTGACAGATAAATTACTGCCAGTCAGAAATGAAATGTTAAATCCTAAATCAATGAAGCTCTGGGGCTCTTCAATACATAGAAAAGATTTTCATGGCTGATGCTAGGTTTATTAGTAGAGGTGTCAGGCCCTGCAATGGTTAGTCTCAAGCTAAATGCTGATGCTAAGTTTCAGTAAAAGTGACAGGCTCCTTCAATCATGTCTTAGTTATATTTCTGTTGCTGTGATAAGACTTCATAACCAAGGCAACTTATAGAAGAAAGAGTTTGTTTGGGGCTTACAGTTTCCAAAGGTTAGCTAGATTCCATGATCACAATGGTGAAGAACATGGCAGGCAAGAGGGAGGGCAGACATGGCGCTGGGCCAGTGGCTGAGTGGTTACATCTTGATCCTCAACCAGCAGGCACGAAGGGCTAAACGGGAATGGCACGTGCTTTCCAAACTTTAAAACCCACGCCACCATCACACACCTCTCATCATTCACAAACAGTGCTACTGACTGGGGACCAAGTATTCAACCATATGAGCCTATGGGGAGCATTCTTATTCAAACCACCACAAGTCGTCTTGAGTAGAATGTTGATCCTAGTTTTATTAGCAGGACTGTCAGGCCCTTGAGTGCTTGCCCTGCACTTGAACTAAGTCTGAAGCTGTTCCAACACTACATGGCCTTCCAGCTAAACTACCAGCTCTTGGGAGCTAGAAACCTCTCTGACATAATTAGCAAACTACTGTGCTCCCACCTCTTAAGTGCACTCTACCTCTGAATGGAGCGTTGCCTCTGGCTGAGGTTATGGACACAACTGAAGATCCCACAAAAAGAAGTTGTTCATTTGTCTAAGTACGATGTACTTGAGGATGGAGTTCTAAGAGTGACATTTTTCTCATTCTGCACTACTCTTCCCAAAATGTTTCTCTTTTCAGTACTATGCTCACTGTATCTCCCTCTGTCCCTTGTGCCTCCTAGCTTTATGAAAACACAGTTACACAGTCAATCAGAGATATAGGAACTATTTGAATAGCTATTATTTAAATGTTCCTTGTGTCAGAGAGGATAAAGAAGATGAGAACTATGGGGAAAAACTAGTAGAGACTCACATCAAATCAAATTTAAAAATTGATCTAACAAAATATGTAGAATACAGCTGACACAAACTTAAAAATTGTCTTAGTCAGGGTTTCTATTGCTGTGAACAGACTCTATGACCACAGCAAACTTTATTAAAAAAATAATTCAGAGCTGATTTTCAGTCAGAGGTTTAGTCCATTGTCAGCATGGCAGGGAGCATGGCAGCACGCAGACAGACACCGTGCTGAAGACAAAGCCGACAGTTCTATATCTGGATCCAAAGGCAGCAGGAAGAGATTGTCACACTGGGTCTGACTTGAGCATCTGAAACCTCAAAGCCCACTCCCAGGGACACAGTTCCTCCAACAAGGCCACACCTCCCAATAGTGCCACTGCCTATGAGCCTGTGGGGGCCATTTTTATTCAGTCCATCACAAGAGTAATTCCTAATATTAAAATGTTCATATTAGAAAGAATAAAATCTTAAGGTATCTAAATTTCTACCTTCCTTTAAAAATAACAGCAAATTAGCTAACCTTAAAGGGAAGAGATTCATAAATCAATGAGACAGAAGGAAATAGGCTTGCTGTCTCTGCATACACACTCAGGCCTTTTTTTTTTTTAAATGCAGTCCCTCTACATGAGCTGGCTTTGGCTTCCCAATGTTATGGAGGCCTTGGACTCTAGAAGCAGCATTTCACTGAGCACAGGGATGTTGTATCTTCTCTCCAGGCCTAGTCTCACGAGTCAGTAAGGGCTGCTACTTCCATATTCTACTGATAGCTATAAAGTCAGAAACCTGTCTATCCTCAAGACGCAGAACCTGAGAGAGATGCCGTCTCTCAGTGACACAGCCTCATATGTCTAGGAGAAGGTATGGCAGAAGCCCTGCTGGAGAGAGCTGAACAATGGATCCACACCACGGAACTGGCGTGATACATGACATCATTTCCCAGTAGCCTAAAAATCTGCTTTCTGTAATTGTTGTGGCATGAATATGACAAGAGGTTCTTTCAATTCCGGTGTATGTGAAATACTTTTATTTAGCTTTCATTTTGTAGGTTTTTTGTTTTTTTGTTTTTTTGTTTTGTTTTGTTTTGTTTTTTTTGAGAGATTCAGAACTTTACTTACGTTGACAGGTTCTTTTTTTTTCTTTTAGCACTTTGAAGATGTCACTGCACAGTGTTCTGATTTGCATGTTTCTGATAATAAGTTCTAAGTAGCCCACATGCCTTTTCCCACTTTGGTGATTTTTTTTTCCTTATTCTGTTTAGTTAGTAATCTGACTATGCTTTTGTGTGGCTTTCTTTGTGATTAACCTGATAAAGAGGTTTTTAAGCTTCTCAAAAAAAAAAAAAAAAAAAAAAAAAAAAAAAAAAGTCAGCACCCTTTCTTAAATGTGGAAAAATGTTATTAGTCATTTATTATTTTTTGAGAGACGTTTTTCTTACATAGATCAGATTTCCCTGGGATTCACTATGAAGCCCAGCTCAGGCTGAACTTGAACTTACAATGCTCCTGCCTCTTACCTTCTGGTAGCTAAAATTATAACATGTTACTTTCAAAATTACTAAATGTATAGCACACATTTCTACATCTGTATCATTAGTAGGCTCATTAATACTTCCTGCTTACTTCAAATTCTGTTATGTGTTGTATTTTGGAGTTCCTTGTACACGACTTAATTGGGCTTGTTTGGTTGGGGGATTTTGGAGTTTTTGGGGGTTTTGTTTTGTTTTGCTATAAAATTGTGGATACTATATGTTTGAAAGTGTGTCGTGTGTTCTTCAAAACAGACTGATTTTCCCGGAGTGTTTGTTTTGCTTTCAGAGTGGCATCAAGTCTTGCTGCTAGGTTTAATTAAGGTAGGGCACGATTGCCCCTGGCTTGGTTTTAAAAATATGTAAGAAACTCAAATAATTGTAGCAAGAAAAGAGTAAGGTTTTGTTGTTGTTGTTGCTGCTGTTGTTGTTTTGTTTTAATGGACAAAGGATCTGAACAGACATTTCTCAAAAGATGATATGGGTGATAGATGGGTGACAAAACGAGTCAGAACTGGCTAGAGATACACACAGCCACAACAGACTGTCACTGCACATCTGTGGAACTAGCTATTATTAAACAGACAACAGAGGCTGGAGGGCTGAGCTCAGCACTTAGACTGGCTGCTCTTCCAGAGCACTGGGTTCAACTCCCAAAACCAAGCAGGCAAAGCATTATTAATGCATAAATAAAGCATGGAATTAAAATATGATAACAGAGAAGAATTAGAGAGAGCATGAAGGAAACAAAGCTGCACGCTGGCAGAATGTGAATTCCTATGTAGCAGCTGATCTACTCCAGAGAAAATGAAATTTTATCCAAAGATATTCCACAGTACACAACAGCTTAGAAATGAACCCAGGTTATCATCCCTGGGTGAAGAGATAAGGAACTGTGGCTTCCATCACAATGAACATTACAGGGCCTTTACACAGAAAGAAACTGCCTTCAGGACAAAAAGCAAAACCTGGAGTCCATTATATTAAGTGAAATAAACACAGCACAAAAAGACAAGTACTGCATAATTTCACTTGAGTGTGGATCTAGAAAAGCCAAATTCAAAAATGAAAACTGGAGAAGGCAAGGGATGGTGGCTAGGGGAGAGGAGGTACTGCAGAAGTATAGATCAGAGGACTGAAAATTGTAGTTTGATGGCAGCAAGGTGAAGAGATTTATGGTACTACATGGTGACTACAGCAATATGTTATATTCTTAAAAAACTCTGAAAGGAGATCTGAAGTGTAAAAAGAGTGGAGTAATACAATTTATCAGCTCAATTTAGCCATTCTACAAAACACACACACACACACACACACACACACACACACACACACACACACACACTTCAAAATATGCTGTGACAACAATTATATACAACTAAGGTAGATGCTGGCAGTTTCTGTGGAGCCTGAACTGCACTACCCTGTGGCCCAATTGATACACAAGGTGTTTCACGGGGAGAACACAATGGTCGCTGGTTGCTGGATTCCTAGCCACCTCCCACACTCCAGTGTCTACCCTGTTGTCTGTCAAGCATCACAGGGGTTCTGAATATGGCAACTTATTGGTGACCAAAGGCTCCAGTGGCACCCTACTGCAGATGTTCAGAGCCCCTCCTCTGATATCCCAGCTGGCTCATCAGCTCTATACCCCCCTATAGATTTGTAGTCTTGTTTTTACTGGTGACAGAGTGCTGTTGTGTTGCTATTAAAGAGAATTTGCAGGTGAAAGCCAAGGCAAACACAGCAGCTTCTGTACTACTGCTCTCAGTAAGGCCACAGCTTGTATGGCCTGTTGTTCAGTGCATGGACATAGCGGTCTCACATGGTTGCCTAATTTTACAGATGTTTATGGTGATACTTTATGATGGCTGGAAATGGAAACCCTATGAATGTTATTTAAAAGACCACCAAAGGATACAGACTGACTGCTAATGTAAGTGTCAAATGCAGAGAAGCAATTAAACAGTCCTACCCAGCTGCAACACCTATGAATCACTACAATTACCAGCACGGAAAGATATGGATAAAAAGGTCCATGTGCGTGGCAACCAGCAGTTGTCTAACTGGACTTTAGGCCCACTCAACAGAAGGGAAATCGTGCCTGACACTGGAAACCTTGGCAGCTTCCTAGGGCCAGTGAGGTCAATGACTTCAGAAGGGAATCTTCCGCCTTCTCTTTGCTAGACCAACATAAACCTGTCCCACATTCTAAGCCTTATTCTTTTTTTAAATACATCTTATCAATTTATTAATATTACATCTCAATTGTTATCCCATCTCTTGTATCCTCCCATTCCTCCCTCCCTCACATTTTCCCCTTACTCCCCTATGACTGTGACTGAGGGGGACCTCCTCCCCCTGTATATGCTCATAGGGTATCAAGTCTCTTCTTGGTAGCCTGCTTTCCTTCCTCTGAGTGCCACCAGGTCTCCCCCTCCAGGGGACGTGGTCAAATATGGGACACCAGAGTTTGTGTGAAAGTCAGACCCCACTCTCCACTCAACTGTGGAGAGCGTCCAGTCCATTGGCTAGATCTGGGAAGGGGTTCGAAATTAACTGCACGTACTGCCTTATTCTTATACCTACAGATAAATTTATCTTTACAGCAAATGGAGGCCACTGCAGAAAACCATAACTGGTCATAATGTAGAGATCAACAGATCTTGGGGAGACCAGCCTAAAGGGATACATCTTACAATACTGCTCATGTATCTATGGCTTGGGGAACATGGAGAAGAAGGGACAGAAAAACTGTGATGGACAGAATACCAGGGAGTCCAATGTGAAAAATCGCTCTTAGAGATAGATGCGTAAACAAGACCAAAACAATGGCAATACCAAACGGCCATGTTAACAAGGAACTAGGAGCATCTCACAGTCACACTTCTGTACAATAACTACAGGCAATAGTGACTGTTGGGCGAATTAGCCTCTCCTAGGGATGAGCTCCCTTATGGTTAGCAAGTACACTGTGGGAAGCTACACACACACACACACACACACACACACACACACACACACACACACACACACACGTTTGTAACAATAATCATTAAAGAATAAGAAGCTATCAACTTGTAAGTTGAGGGGGTCATGTAAGGGGTTGAATGGAAGGCAGCTGGGAGGGAGGGATGAAGAAAAGGGAGGGGAAAGAAATATAATTTTATTTCAATTAAAACATACTTTAAAAACTCAATATAAAAAATTAAAATAAACAAAATGTCCTGTAAGAGACCTTTACAATCCAGATATTTTTTGACACCATGAGACACATTGATTCTACAGACTTAAAACTGTTGAGATTTCTTTCACATCAGGGACAATGCTTATGAAACAAGCATGCACAGATGGGTCGCTGACTTACGTTCACATTCCCTGACATCCAGGTTGAACTGCTGCAATGCTCCCAAAGTGAGCTGCCTTACTTCTGCTTCTAGCAAAAGTTGCATCAAGGACGTGGCTAAATGCTTGCAGGCTGACATACAGGCTGTCTGGGCCACTTTCCCCTGCGAAACAAACACGTAAACCAGAAAGTTAGTGGATTCAAATGAAATGCCATCTAAATCTATTTATTTGTTGATTTATTTAATTTATTTAAGACAGAACCTCAAATATCCCATGATGGCTTCAAACCTGCTATGCAGCCAAGGGTGACCTTGAATTTCTGATTTTACTGTGTTGGAGTTGTAGGCGAGCACCACCATGCCTCACATATGAGTTGCTGTGGTCAAACTGAGGTCTTTGTGCATTCTAAGAAAGCACTCAACTGACTATGGACATCCCTAGATGAGAAAGTTTACTTATTCCAGTCTTCAATTTATTTAAAATTCTTCCTATCATGATACTCACACATCTAATAGCCTTGGGATTAAACATATATTAAAAGCAATTATTTTTAAATACAGGCTCCATCGCACCAGTCACTGTAATTAGAACAGTAAGATATTTTCATAAAACCCAGCTATGGCACCATGAAGCATATTTTAAAAATTAACAGTGAGGAAGCAATATTCAAAAATTGTAAGTAAACTGAGAAAGAATATTGCAGAGAGAATAAATATTAAAAAGTCTGTTTCTTTATCCACTCTTCAACTGAGCAACACTTAGGCTGTTTCCAGGTTCTGGTTGTTATGAATAAGGCTGCTATGAACATGGCTGAGCATATGTCCTTGTTGTGTGGTGGAACATTTTCTGGGTATTTTCCAAGAAGTGGAATAGCTGGGTCTTGAGGAAGCCTTATTCCCATTTTTCTGAGAAAGTGCCAGATAGATTTCCAAAGTGGTTGTACTAGTTTGTACTCCCACCAGCAATGAAGGAGCGTTCCTCTTTTTCCACATCCTCACTAGCATGTGGTGTCACTTGAATTTTTGATCTTAGCCATTCCAATGGGTGTAAGATGGAATCTCAGAGTCGTTTTGATTTGTATTTCTCTGATGACTAAGGAGGTTGAGCATTTCTTTAGATGTTTCTCAGCCATTCAATATTCCTCTGTTGAGAATTCTCTGATCAGTTCTGAGTCCCATTTCTCAGTTGGGTTATTTGGTTTGGTGGTGTTTAATTTCTTGAGTTCTTTATATAGTTTGGATATTAGACCTTTCTCAGATGTAGGGTTGGTGACAGTGTTTCCTACCTTACAGAAGCTTCTCAGCCTCATGAGGTCCCATTTATTAATTGTTGACCTTAAGGCCTGGGCTGTTGGTGTTCTGTTCAGGAAGTTGTCTCCTGTGCCAATGTGTTCCAGGCTCTTCCCCACTTTTTCTTCTAACTGATTAGTGTTTCTGGTTTTATGTTGAGGTCTTTAATCCACTTGGACTTGAGTTTTGTGCATGGTGACAAATATGGGTCCAATTGCATTATTCTACATGTAGACATGCAGTTAGACCAGCACCATTTGTTGAATATGCTATTTTTTTTTCCCATTGAATGGATTTGGCTTCTTTGTCAAAAATCAAGTGACGATATGTGTGTGGATTCATTTCTGGGTATTCAATTCAATTCCATTGATCAACCAGCCTATTGCTGTGCCAGTACCATGCAGTTTTAATTACTGTTGCTTTATAGTACAGCTTGAGATTAGGTATGAAAATTCCTCTGGAGGATCTTTTATTGTATAGGATTGTTTTTGCTATTCTGGGTTTTTTGTTTTTCTATAGGAAGTTGAGCATTGATCTTTCAATGTTTACACTATGGAATACTACTCAACTATTAAAAACAAGGAAATTCCAAAATTTGTGGACAAATGGATGGGACTAGAAAAGATCATAATGAGTGAGTTAACCCAGAAGCAAAAAGACTCACATGGTATATATTCACTTATAATTGGGCACTAGCCCAAAAGGCACTTCCCATGAAAGTCTTCACTTACCAGGAGATTGGGATAGATGTTAGGTCTTCCTACTGAGACTCTAAGTAAGAGAAATATAGGAGATGGGGACATAGAAGGACACAGAGTGTCCTAGAAACCTACAAGAAGAACATCGTGATGGGTGGATTGGGGCTCAGGGAGTTCTGCTCAAACTATTGCACTAACCAAGGACAATACAATAGTAAGCATTGAACCCCTACTCTGATCTACCCAATGGACAGGACATTCTCCACAGTTATGTGGAGAGCAGGGACTGACTCTGACATGAACTCTGGTGCTCCATATTTGACCACCTCCCCTTGGTGGGGAGGCCTGGTGGCACTCAAAGAAAGAATAATCAGGCTACCAAGATGAGACTTGATAGCCTATGACCATATAGTGGGGGAGGAGGTCCCCCTAGGTCACAGACCTAGGGGAGGGGAATAGGGTGAAAGCGGGGGCGGGGGCAGGGGGAGGAATGGGAGGATACAAGTGATGGCACGGCAATTGAATTGTAATCTGAATAAATTTTTTAAAAAGTCTCTTCCAAAAATTCCTTATAAATTCTATCAATGGTCTCTAGATGTAAATCAGTATTTACTGCTTTATGACTTGTCAGTAAATGCAAAAGAAAAATAGTCTCCAAGGTGTAATTAAAAGAATGAATTTTGTCTTCTTATAAAAGATTGAGATTTATCAATAAATTCTAAGCTAATTTTTAAAATAGATTTAAAATTAATATTTAACTATCTTTATGAAAGCATTTAAAGCACTTACAAATTCACTAATATTACAAACACAGTTTATGCTCCTGGATGACATCAATAATTGCTGTCCTACTTTGCATCAGAAGTGTCCACTATTGGTATTAGGTTATACTTCTGTACTCTGTAAATACTATTCCGAGGGGCCTGGGGTATGGTTCAGTGCTAGTCCACTTGCCTAATAGTGCCTGTGGGCTTGGAATCCAAGTCCAGCATCACAAAGAAGAGAAAAACAGAAAAAGAAATGCTGTTGTGACTAGTACACAACCAGAAACAACAAGCTGCTCTGTATGCCCACTTGTGGCCATCCTATGCCATACTTCCCTTATTATGGATTCTGTCATAGTCTGTCATGGAATGTGAGTCCTTGGGATTGTGCCTTTAAAGCTCTCTTCCTCCTTAAACAGGAAGTTATCACCCCCTCTTTCCCCCAATATATGACTATGGAGGCTGGAATCATCTCTCATATAGGTACATTAGGCCAATGCTTAACTTAGGCCCCAACTTGCTACTTTTTTGGTGTCTTTATTGGAGGTTTTGGAGGAAGTGGTGTCTGAACATCTTGGCAGGTTTGTATCTATATTTTTATTTTTTATTTTTGCCTGTTCTCATAGATTCCAATTTTAACCATAACTTCCCAGGAATCCCAAATGCCCATTTCCCACGCTATTCCTCAAGATGCTTCTTCAACACTACACCACTTTCTCAGACACAGCAGTCACTTTGCTCTCAGCTCTGGCCACGGTCTTCCTAGGCCAACAGCACTGCCGTTCTGCAGGGTTCTCCAGCAGGAGACTGTGGGGCTCGAGATTATTTTCCTTCTCTGGGATTGTCACCCTGCACTGTGGGCTGTCCAACGGAAAGCATCTAGTCCAAAACTCAAGGTCAAGGCTGGTACTAGTTACTGTGTCATGGTTACCAGTGGGCGTCTCATCTTTTCTTCTGTAATACACTTATGCTAAATATATATTGTTATCTCTATAGGGTAATCTGAATTTTCTTCCAAATTTTCTAAAGTTTCAGCTATTGTCCTCTGGTCCCATCATGTCCCTAAGAATTCCACTATAATTCTTACTATCCCCTCAATGTGCCTTTGTTCTCTACCAGCATTTAAAAGATTCTTTTTATATTTAAACACTGGGTTTCATGTAGACTAGGCTGACTTCAAACTAGCTATTATGATGAGGAGTGTTCTTGAACTACCGATCCTCATGTCTCTACTGCCCAAGTAGTGGGATTAAAGGCATACATACGATAAACCACACACTAGGCAGTGGCAGGAATAAACCCAGGGCTTGATGGGTGCTAGGTGACTATTCTACCAACTGAGCTATATCCCAACTCCATTAAGATGCCCTTTTCTCTACATTTAACATCAACAACCTCAGCATTATTTATCTCCAAGAAGTGTTCTTTCACTGTACTATACATGTCTCTATGAGCTTGCAGTCTGGAATACGGCATCTTCTCTGGTGAGGAGGCACCTTGGGCACCACTTCCTTGAGTGATGCTTCTGTACTGCTATCTCTTTCTCCTCAGCTAGAACACGGAGAGCAGATAGGCCCACTTAAGACGCAGTTAATTGCATGTTGGGCTTTCCTATGACGCAGTCAGGAGAAACCATAGTTGAAATCTTGATCTGTGTGTGTGTGTGTGTGTGTGTGTGTGTGTGTGTGTGTGTGTGTGATATGTAACGTAGTGCTTTTGAGATGCTGGACAGCAGTGCCAATGGCTATCCACAGACACAGGGTATCAAGAGCTGACAGCATGCTATGATAAACTGCTGTTCAATGTGTTCTATGCATTGTCAACTTCCTGTTGTCCACTTAGGATAGGTTTGTTAGGACGTAGTCTCATCAGGTGAATAAAATGCATCTTAGATCTCTCAACTATGCTCTATGCTCAACAAGTTTGCTTAGGGGTGGGAGGTAAGAGACCCTTTCTGTTTTTTTTCCCTCCTACTTCCCTCTGTTTTTTGGGCCAGATCTTGTGATATAGTCAAGGCTAGCTCAAATCTGAATTCCCATTTCTGCTTACCAAGTAGAACTAATAATAAGCTCAGCTAATCTGGGTGCTTCCTACAGAGCTGATCTTGAGTTACTCATCCTGAACTCAGTATTGAGTCCATTGTTCAATGTATTTAACGCACCTTTTAAAACTCAGGTAAAAAACCAGTTGCAGTAGTATACAACTGGAATCCTAACACTCAAGGGGTAGAAGTCCAGGGTTTGAAGCCAGCCCAGTGTAAGACACACCACACCTTCTGCTCCACCCCCATATGAGCCTTTAATTTCAGATTTTGCTATTTTAGAATAATCTTAATCCTGTTCATATACCTCATCTTTTTTGCTATTTTCCTACCCTGAAAGTTTGTTGTTGTTGTTGTTGTTCTTTGTTGCTTTTGTTCATTTCCTTGCCTTTTTTAAAAACATCAATGTGTGAATCATCTCAGGATCTGCACTAATCAACTATATAAATTTTTATTGTAAGTAATTTTTTCCTTCTTATTAGCGTTTTGGAAAGTCTTATTTTGTACTTTGTACCTTGCAGGTGAGAGATTATTCAGTCTCTAGATTAACTTCTCAGCCCCAAAAGAGTTTGGAAATTAGATATAGCAAGAAGCTAGACAGTTGGTTTATTTAGACTTGTTCTGGAACTTTTTTTTACTATGGATCTATGCTCATCTTGCCTTGACTCTCAGCCTTGTTGTTCGTTCCTGTGCATGGCCATTCTGGCCTTTCAACTAAATAGCACAGCTTTCACCAGCCTCTCCAGGGACACAATCCTCTCTGTATCTGTCTGGAAACTTCTGGAATATCTGTTCAATTCTCAGTCTTCAGCAACTGTCTTCCAAATCCCCATAGTGTCTATTTGCCTGTGTAAGCTTAACAACTAGCCAGCAATCAAGAGTAACTTTTTCTTTCTTCACTTCTTTGGTATTCTGCTTATGTAATTATTGGCTTACTGAAGCCCTTACTGGTGGCACATGCCTTTAATCTCAGCACTCAGGAGGCAGAGGCAGGGAGTGTGAGGCCAGCCTGGTCTAAAACGTGAGCCGAGGACTGCCAGGGCTACATAGAGAAACCCTTTCTTGGAACCCTCCCTCACCCCACCCCCCCATGAGATTTGACTTATGGATATCACAAACATTGACTGAAGCATCTCCTTCCTTAGGCAATACTATGGATTCATAGTTTCTCAAAAATTTACAGTGGTTTGTGGCTAGAAGATAAGCCCAACGTTAGTGCTACCAAGTCATGTCTTATAAGAATCTGTTTCTCTTTTTAAACAATTTGTTTTGAACTTTTTCTTTTTTTTTCCAAATTTTTTTTATTAATTTATTCTTGTTACATCTCAATGTTTATCCCATCCCTTGTATCCTCCCATTCTTCCCTTCCTCCCATTTCCCATTATTCCCCTCCCCTATGACTGTTCCTGAGGGGGATTACGTCCCCCCCCTGTATATGCTCATAGGGTATCAAGTCTCTTCTTGGTAACCTGCTGTCCTTCCTCTGAGTGCCACCAGGTCTCCCCCTCCAGGGGACATGGTCAAATGTAAGGCACCAGAGTACGTGAGAAAGTCATATCCCACTCTCCACTCAAGTGTGGAGAATATTCTGACCGTTGGCTAGATCTGGGAAGGGGTTTAAAGTTTACCGCCTGTATTGTCCTTGGCTGGTGCCTTAGTTTGAGCGGGACCCCTGGGCCCAAATGGATAAAGAAACTGTGGTACATATACACTATGGAATACTACTCAGCTATTAAAAACAAGGAATCCCCGAAATTTGTGGATAAATGGATTGAGCTAGAAATGATCATAATGAGTGAGTTAACCCAGAAGCAGAAAGACTCAAATGGTATATACTCACTTATATCTGCATACTAGCCCAAGGGGCATGTCCCACGAAAGCCTTCACTTAACAGGAAACTGGGACAGAGGGGAGGACATCCTACTGGGACTCTAAATGAGAGACGCATGGGAGAATAGCAAAGTAGAAAGATCCAGAGGGTCCTAGAAACCTACAAGTAGAACTTTTTCTTTTTAAAGACAGATTCCTGCTCTGTAGTCCAAGGTGACCTCAGACTTGCACCAGTACTTCTTCTGCCTGAGCCCCGTGTGCACCGTTACACCCAGAAATTCCAGGGTCTCATTATACAGCCCAGGCTGGCCTCCAACTGGTCAGCCTCCCACTTCAGTCTCGTGGTTGTTGGTATTACAGCATGTGCTACCATACTTGGCTCAGAGCCTTTTTAATTTACCAATTTATATCAACCCAGGGGTGGGAGACAAACCTGTAAGAGTCATTTAAAGAAAGTCTCTCTAGTCAACAGTTTCCTGTCTCTGAGTACTAAGCACCCAGTACTTTCCATTACCACTTGGCAAACATTTTTGCTTCATAAAAAATCTGATGTCTTTTGAATTAAAATTGACAGTAAAGGATGAAGAGTGAAACCATTAATGAGTGCATGTATATAAACATCCCTACAACACTGGCATTAACCTTTTCTCCATCTTACTATGTGCAAACTAAGATTATTTTAATGGTTGAGTTAAAAAAATGCTGCTTAGAACACAGTTCCTCACTTGCACTAAGTGCTCACCAAGTGCAATACACATAATTTTTATTCCTGTGGTGCTAAGTATGGAAAAGTGGTTTTAAAAAAGCCACGGAGTATATATGCTTAAAATGTGTTTTATGGATACAGAATATTTTATTGCTCATGTCTTCTATAGAATTACATGAATTTCTCCTTTTAAACAAAGTAATTCTGTCTGGGGCGGGGAGTGAAAGTCCACTTCCTTCTGAAGCAAATCAAGGGAAGCATGCAATTAAATGCTAAATTGAGCAGAGTAAACGCTAAGCCCTATCTGATTTTAGAAAGAAAGAAAAAAAAAAAAAAAAAAAGGTTACACGGTCCAAATAGTTACAGAAGCCTCACATGGTAGGGATAGCTGAGTGAACCTTATCATGTTCCAAGCACAGCAGTGGACAATCTCTCAACCGACTTACATGTCACTATGAACGAAACATAAAGTACTCTACAAAGAACAACTTCTGCACTTTGGGCTTCCACAGAATCAGTCCTCCCAGCAAAACACAAGAACTTCATTTCTCTCTCCATAACTCCTGTTCAGGTTGCAGGTCAATTTCATTCAGCCTGCCCATTAACACAGACATGTTTTTGAAGGCATTCAGTCTCTGTCATGCTTGCCGTTTTACCAGATGGCAACCTAGATGCCAGCAAATCAGACTCAAATATTAATGAGCAAAAGGTCATGATGAGGTAATCTCCACGGTTCTACTGGTTCCTGTTCTCTGACCCTATCCAATTCCCCCTGCCCTTTCTCCGGGCTCTTTCTACATACATTTACAATCATGGGCTCATTTTCAAGACACACCCTCTTGGCTGTAATTTCACTTGAAGTGTGTTTTAAGTGGAGGACTCCCAGATGGCAGCTAGGAACCCAAGGGTGACCGACAGACACAAGAGTTCCCAATAGAAGGGGAGAGGGAAACCCACTAAAATCCAAATCTGATTTTGAAATTTGATTTTTAACTACTAGAATGTGGGTAAGAGGAGGAAAAAGAAACCCCTCTTTCAAATTTTCCAATAAGCTATTTAATAAAGTGACAAAGCAGAGCATATTAAAATATTAACCAAAGCTTCCAGGAAAACCTGTATAATCTCAATTGTTTATTCAAGACCTTTACAAACCTCATAAAAAATTAAGTGGGTTTGGAAAAAACACACCACAGCCATAGGAGAAAGTTTACAAAACACAATGGTGCCGACGCCTGCCTGTCTGCCAGCCAGTCCCTTTACCTCCACTGTAGGACTTATTACTCAGCTCCTAACTGGGCCTTCCCTAAGAGGACTTTCCCTCCCAAACACCTCATTAGTGGCCCTGCCTTCTTGAGCTAATGCATCCTGTAGTGCTCTGCTTCTGTATCCTCTGCCAGTAACGAACGCTTCATTTCAGAATACTTCAAACCTTGAGGTAATTCTCAGAAGAAACACATTTAAAATCTTCTTTCTGTGAATGTAACCAGAGCTTTAGTTTATCTCACAATGGGAGGACAGTACAAGAGCAGCAGCAAGTCCACTTGTGAGAACCGATAATACAACAACACAGGCCTGAAGAGAAGCCAGGCTCTGGCTCACATCGACTGCGGCCCACATCTTGGCCTTTCATTCACATGACCTTAACAGCATTCGTTAATCTTGGTTGGACATACATAGCTCCCTCACAAGTAAATAGGGATGCGCCAGTCTAGATAGACCGTGTACAATGAATGAAAATGGAATCCAGAGCTGTTCAACCTGCAGCAGGAGGAGCGGGTAGCTACTTTGTTACAAGACATTCTTACAACCCTTGCCATAACCACTGCCCACCAGTGAAGAAAACTTTGAAGTGAAATTTAAGTTTCCCAGGCAGAATAAAATACTCTACATTTCATAAAAAGTAGGTATAGAACAATGCAACATAAAATATTAATCTGAGCTAGGCTCAGCAATAATCAACCTTCCAGCACCATAAAATCTATTCGAGTTCATTAGATTGTAGGAAACAGATAAATGAAAAAAAAAAATCATTGCTTGAAAAGAAAAATATTCGTAAGTCATTCATAACTCAGGAAAATGGGCATTTTCTCTGCACTCCTTTCATTTCCCTTCTGAATAGCTTCGGAAGGGAGCTGTGGAGGGGACTCCAGTGGGCACCTGTATAAAGGCTCCAAAACATGTTGACAGAGCAGGAAACCGAAAGGCTGCCTTGTTCACTAGGAATTTGATATCACACAACTCGTTAAAGCCTAATGAAGCCAATAGCTAGTGAAATACACAAACATCTATCCGGCAGCAGCCCCTTCAGTGCAGCTCCCCTCCAGGACTTCTAGAAGCAGAGACCCAGAAAAGGACAAAAAGCTTCCAAGTGTTAAAATGAAGACCAACAGAATGAGAGACAAAGCCAGAAGCTCAGTGGGAGAAGCACTGAGAGCCCCCACTAGTCACGGACAGTTCTGGACCATCCTGACTAAAGCACGAGTCTATGCTTTGCTGTTTCTCCTCTTTCACCAGACGGCTGCTTCATTTACTCCAGTCTTCTAGGCTTCCTTCTGATCTAAACATGTAGAACTGAAAGGAGAAGGGTGAACCAAGTGCAGCATCACTTCTGAGATGTTCTGCTAGGTCAAAGCCAGTAAAGACCTCGCAGATCTGAGGTCAGGTTGGGCAGTTTGCTGGGTAATCTTAACCAGCCAACCTGAGCAGATGCAGAGGTGTCCAGACAATTAATAAGGCACAGCCCTGGGTGCTTCTATCATCGCATTTCCAGAGAACATTAACTAAGGGGTGACTCCCCCAGAACGTGGCTGGCACATCCCATAGGCTGGGGGCTAGGGTGAATTTATATAAATAAAAGAGGACAGGAGAGGGAGCAAGCTAGAGTGCGCGGCATTCTCTTTCTTTGTTTCCCAGCTGACATGATCTAAGCTTCCCAGCAGGATGGACTGGAATCTATGCTATACAACACAAAAGCAAGTCTTTTCTACTGTAAGTTGTTTTGTTTAGGTACTCTGTCACAGTGGTGAAAAACTAACACAAAAGGGGTGCTCAGGCCCAGGAAAAACTACTGCAGGAAGCAATAACAGACTCTCTTGTTGTCAGGTCTTCAGACCCAACATGGGGGTGGTACAAGTTGGTTCTACTGGGCTGCCAGCTTGCCAATTTTAAAACATCATCATTGAAGATACACGTTGTAAAAGCCATTGCAAAAGAGCATGGAACCTAATTAAACTCAAGGTAAGTTTAACAACTGCCTAAAACATCTATCAAATGTAGGTATTAGTAACTATTGCTGAAAACATACAAGCTAAGAAAATAGTGTTTTAATAATAGCATTCTTAATTTAAAGTACTAGATCAAATTTTTAAAAATCCTAGGCTAAAGAATGTTTCCGGAGAAATGAAAGATTTATACTTTTCTTTTTTTAAATATATATTTTATTAATTTATTCATATTACATCTCATTTGCTATCCCATCCCTTGTATCCTCCCATTCCTCCCTCCCTCCTGCTTTCCCCCTACTCCCCTCCCCTATGACTGTGACTGAGGGGGACCTCCTCCCCCTGTATATGCTCATAGGGTATCAAGTCTCTACTTGGTAGCCTGCTATCCTTCCTCTGAGTGACACCAAGTCTCCCCATCCAAGGGACGTGATCAAATATGGGGCACCAGAGTTTGTGTGAAAGTCAGTTCCCTCATTGCTGGTGGGAATGCAAACTAGTACAGCCATTTTGGAAATCTATCTGGTGCTATCTCAGAAAACTGGGAATAGGGCTTCCTCAAGACCCAGCTACTCCACTTCTTGGAATATACCCAGAAGATGCTCCAGCACACAACAAGGACATATGCTCTACCATGTTCATAGCAGCCTTATTCATAATAGCCAGAACATGGAAACAGCCCAAGTGTCCCTCAGCAGAAAAATGGATAAAGAAACTGTGGTATATTTACACTATGGGATACTACTCAGCTATTAAAAACAAGGAATTCCCAAAATTTGTGGACAAATGGATTGAACTAGAAATGACCATAATGAGTGAGTTCACCCAGAAGCAGAAAGAGTCAAATGGTATATATTCACTTATATCTGCATACTAGCCCAAAGGGTGTGCCCCATGAAAGTCTTCACTGACCAGCAAAGTGGGACAGAGGGGAGGACATCCTATTGGGACCTTAGGTGAGAGAAGCAAGGGAGAATGGGGAAATAGAAGGAGCCAGAGGGTCCTAGAAACCTACAAGAAAAACATTATGATAGGCAGATTTGGGCCCAGGGGTCCTGCTCAAACTATGGCACTAGCCAAGGACAATACGTGCAGTAAACTTCAAACCCCTACTCGGATCTACCCAATGGACAGGACATTCTCCACAGTTGAGTGAAGATTTATACTTTTCAAAGTTCTAAGTATGTGGGGGAAAAAACTAAGCAGATTTGACCTATGTAGCAAATGTACATACAGAAAATTTAAAAAGAGATAGTGTGAAACCACACAGCACAAGTGAAACTAAGTAGTTAATTGCATCTTGTTTAAAAAACCTTGACCAAGGACAAAGACAAATCACAAAAAGATAAAAGAAGAAAGTAAATCCATAGAACTATCACATGTTAATGAGAAATATCTTCATACCTAATACAGTGTCACTTCCTATAAGCATTCTAAAATATAAAGGTCCCAGCTGCCAAGACCTCCTTACAACATGTGACAGTTCACTAAACCATCTAAGAAAACAGCTGCATAAATACCAAAATACAAGAACAACCGATCCTCATAGAACATACTGAGATTGACACATCAAGCCTAAAAAAGGAATAATGGTAAATGGGCTAGAATAACCCTGTAGTAATGTGAATACACAGCTACAAACTAGAGGCTGCATAACGGTTAGTCACGATGCACACCTAACGTTGGAACATCAAACGACAAGAACTAGTCCAAAGAACTCGCCAACATTAGCATTTTCTCTCTTTTAATTATTTAACAATGGGTTATATTACAGCATTTTCATACTTCCATTTCCTTACACTTGAATCTGATATGTGTCCCTCCCTCTCAACACAAGCAGGTGTGCAGGTGGAGCTAAACATGAACCTAAACTTTTTGACACACTACATAAAATAAAGTATTCATGTGATCATAGATCTGAACACAAAAGTTAGAATTATAAATTTACAAAAATTATAGGAAAAATGTACCCGTTGTACTAAGGTAATATTTTATATAGCATATATATTCTAATGATTAAACTCAAAATTTATATGCTGAACCTAATACAAATAAAGTCTTCTGTTAATAATGGTCTGGTTAAGAAAAGTAAAAAGAATAGGCATAAAAAAGACATTTAGATTAAATAATACTGGTAACAATGTACCCTTAATCTTATAATTTCTCAACAATGACAAAAAATCTACTTTAAAATAAGGGAGAAGATCTAATAAACATATGACAGAAAACTACAAACAAGCAAAGAGAACTCGGGGATGCTCATTACAATGTGTTGGGGAGATGGAAAGCAAACATTCAGAAAAATACCAATGTGTGTTACTGAAATACTACATTAAATTAAAAAATATGACAAAAGTAAATGTTGGCAATAACTTTTCATAGTTTCTTCTCTTATACACTTCTTTTGGGAAAAATTAACATCACAAAACCTTTCAGAAAATGTGTCTATTTCTTAAAAAGCTGAATACACTTATTTTTGACACAGAATAGAAATTAAAACAAGCAGAAGCCACTTACTAGTTTTAAGATCACACAGAAAAGAAAACTAGATACTATTTAATGGAATTATAAGTACAGAACAAGTTACGTGACAGGTGCCTATAATCCTAGCACTTGGGTTTATACTACTGTTTGAGGTAGTAGCAGGGCAAGTTCTAGGCCAGCCTGGGCTGCACAGAGTTTCAGACAAACATGGGATATATTTGACTCCACCTCAAACTTAAGTAAATAAGTGAATAAATAAAGATAGCAAGTTGGGAAAAAAAGTTTAAACTATACTAATATACCTAAAAAGTATTTTGTCAATATTATACATCTACATGGCCATACAGAAAATGGAAGTACCAAAACCAAAGCATTACAAAAGGGTAGCTGTGTGTAGCACATCTATAATCCCAGCATTGAGGATGGCTAGGCAGGAGGATCAGGAGCTTAAGTTAGTCCTCAGGCACCCGGTGAGTTACATGAGATTCGATAAACAAACAAGCAATAAATAAACCAACAAGGGCAGATGACATGGCTCTGCAGGTAAGGCCTCTTGCTGAGAGGCTGTTTGTAGGCAACATTCCCAGAAGTTGCTCTTCTGAATTCCATCAGTCATGGACAAATACAGCCAGTGAGCCAGATCCATAGTTTCTACAGCCATTGAATTACTAAAGAAATGTTCGTGGAAAGCGGAAGCTGTACCTGTTCTCTATGTCCAGTTACTTTCCACTGAGCTCAAATCCTTAAGTGTGGTCCCACTGTGTGTGTAGCATTGCACTATGTTATGCAACCTATCTCCAGACTATTGACAGCATGCAGCAGCTATGCACAGGTTACATGCAAATAGGAAAACCCTTGTGGCCAGGTGCTTGGGCATCCACAGAGTCTCATGGCTACTAGGCAAGGAGGGGCTGGACCAGTCTCCCATGCACACCCAAGGTTGGTGATCTATGTCACAGACCACAGATTCTCAACTTCATTTCCAAAGACATGTTCTATGATTCTTGATTGGACAATTCTAAAATACCATTTTTCTTTTTTATAAAAATCATCTAAGACTATAAAATAAAGTTGTCTACCTTATCATAACGCTTATGTGATTTCAGAACTTCAACCTGTCTTTGTGCTTACAGTTAAGCTGGTATCAAGTCAGGATTATTTTACATGAGCAAGCTACTACACATATAGAGAGATTTTTGTGTAACTGTATGAAATTAAAGTCAAATTAGCCTACCAAACAGTCGAAAGACAGTCCCACAGGAGGCTAACTATGAAGGAAATCACACCAACATCTTGAACCTTACTATAAAATCCAGGCTAGATATAGTGATTTAGTAAGCAAAACAATAACACTGAAAATATGAAGCCAGTGTTGTTCATTTTAATTTTATTGGCTGCAAATATTTAAATTTGCGTAACTGTATATTTAATATATTCATATTTTATATTATATAAGATATATATTATTTATAAGGTATTTATGCCTACTTCATATTTATTATATATGGGTAATACTACTAAAAATAAAAAGTTTAATTGAAATTTTATCTTCAGAAATGTGGCACATTGGGCTGATCTAAAACACAGAAATTATGATTTAGATATGCTATTTTAAATACACACCCACACAAAATATAATAAAAGCATGGTCAAAAGAAAGGCAATCTTTGGTTGCTAGAAATGAGCAAGACAGAGAGGTCAGAGCCTGAGCTGGCTTGTCTCAGATGTAGAAGGAGATGAAGTCAGAGCCGTCTGGCAACTAAATACCAAATGTTAATGCTGATACAGTTCTAGAGTCTGGAAGATAAAAGGCCTGACCAGGAGTATTTTCACTGAAAGGTGATCAGGACAAGATGTCATGGAGCTTTGTCTCCTCTCTACAGCCGGTGGCAGTAGAAAGGTGGCTTACCCAAGAGAAACTGATTCCAAGTCTGGGCTTGATGCTGGAACTCCTGATGGCTATGCAGTACAGGAGTCCCCAAGCTGCACTCTAAATACAAACCGGTCCTAGGCTGTTGAGACGCCTGAGATGAAACCCACACCAAGCATAAAGCAGCTGTGTGGTTGCTCTGAGTATCCAAGAATCAGGAGTTTCTACGGGGTAAGAGGTGGTTCCCATTAAATATGAGCAAAAAATCAAAAATTATATCTGGTTAAAGAAGCAACTACTAAGAAGAAAAAAACTTTGCAAAAAAATAATAGTAAGGAGCACAGAAACTTGGGATAAAAATTTTAAGAGGCTCAGTAAATTCATGTTTATATGTAA
This sequence comes from Acomys russatus, assembly GCF_903995435.1. NCBI lineage: Eukaryota > Metazoa > Chordata > Mammalia > Rodentia > Muridae > Acomys > Acomys russatus. The sequence goes on from NC_067149.1 coordinate 13,635,570, forward strand.
GACAAAAGGTACTTAAACTTGAGTGAATTAATGAGTGAATAAAACACTGCAGAGGGTTGGGAGACTTCTAGGCAGATATTGTTGCTGAAACTGACAAGCAATGGGTGGCAGCACTAGGATGCTGGTTCACACAACCCCTAAGGCTGAGGCTAGAAGACCAGCACAGGTTTGAGAAAAGTGTGGCCTATAAAGTAAGTTCTAGGCTAGCCTGGGCTACCATGAGAGCCTACAGTTAAAAAAAAAAAAACAAATAAAACAATAAAAGAAAATAAAGCATACCAGTGAGTCACATAAAACAGAGTGGGCTAAGAATTATCCAGAATGAGAATAAGAAATATAGAAACATAAAAGTAACAAGGAAAAAACAAATGGCTGGAGAAAACAAAACAGTACACTAAGGAAACTGAGTAAGAGCTCAGAACTCTGACAGCTAGTTAGACATGAGCAGCGATGTAACATAAGCATTGCAGATGAAGAGGTTCATACAGATCTGGGAACAGTGTTCTAGCCAACAAAGCTTGCTTGACAGTAATTTTCAATGTGCACTGGCTGTTGGAGAGCCCTTAGAAGGCAGCCTTGAAAACCCACAACATGAGTAGCTTTGGTACTTGCACAAAGAGGACACTCACAGCTTGACACAGACACCTGCAAGGCATGACTCTGGGTCACAGCAAACAATCCCCCTGTCACATGGGAGCTAAGACAGCTTTCAAGTGAAAGACAACAATTACAGGTGCTAGTCCTTAAGGTTTCATTGTTGGTGTTTTCCCTTCTAGTCTAAGTCTAAGTCAAGCAAATTTTCTTCCAAATAACAGAATTCATTTTATGGAAAATTTCTCCCAAATATTCTTTTTTTAAAAATTTTTTTTATTAATTTATTCTTGTTACATCTCAATGTTTATCCCATCCCTTGTATCCTCCCATTCTCCCCCCCCCCCCATTTTCCATTATTCCCCTCCCCTATGACTGTTCCTGAGGGGGATTACCTCCCCCTGTATATGCTCATAGGGTATCAAGTCTCTACTTGGCTACCTGCTGTCCTTCCTCTGAGTGCCACCAGGTCTCCCCCTCCAGGGAAGATGGTCAAATGTGAGGCACCAGAGTACGTGAGAAAGTCATATCCCACTCTCCACTCCACTGTGGAGAATGTTCTGACTGTTGGCTAGATCTGGGAAGGGGCTTAAAGTTTACCGCCTGTATTGTCCTTGGCTGGTGCCTTAGTTTGAGCGGGACCCCTGGGCCCAAATCTGCCTATCATAATGTTCTACTTGTAGGTTTCTAGGACCCTCTGGATCCTTCTACTTTGCTATTCTCCCATGCTTCTCTCATTTAGAGTCCCAATAGGACATGCCCCTTGGGCTAGTATGCAGATATAAGTGAGTATATACCATTTGATTCTTTCTGCTTCTGGGTTAACTCACTCATTATGATCATTTCTAGCTCAATCCATTTATCCACAAATTTCGGGAATTCCTTGTTTTTAATAGCTGAGTAGTATTCCATAGTGTATATGTACCACAGTTTTCTTTATCCATTCTTCTACTGATGGACACTTAGGCTGTTTCCATGTTCTGGCTATTATGAATAAGGCTGCTATGAACATGGTTGAGCAAATTTTCTTGTTGTGTGCTGGAGCATCTTCTGGGTATATTCCAAGGAGTGAAATAGCTGGGTCTTGAGGAAGCCCTATTCCCATTTTTCTGAGATAGCACCAGATTCATTCTATGAGGCCATAGTCTCATTGATACCTAAACCTCACAAAGACTCAACAAAGAAAGAGAATTTCAGACCAATTTCTCTTATGAACATCGATGCAAAAATACTAAATAAAATACTTGCAAAACGAATACAAGAACACACCAAATATTCTTACTGACTCAGTTTCTCATAACTTCTGTGCCGCAGAATTGTCTTTTGTAGTCTTCTGCACTTCACTTCACACTGTACAACCGGAGTATATGGCAAGTGAAGCACTATCCAGGTCAGATGAAGAGCAGACTCTGTTCTAGACTGGCAGTAGCTCAGGCTGGGCTTGAACTCCTGATCCTCCTACATCCACCTCCTAAATGCAAGGCTAACAGGCATGTGTCGCTATACCCAGCTCTTACAGCAAAACACAGGCAGCCGTCTACACCAAAGTCTGAGCTTTTGACTTTGGAAGCTCCACTACTGTTTCAGAGGTTATACTTAGAAAGCTGCTAGATAGTCTAATTTTTATTTACCTTAATCTAAGATGGCTTAGCTCTCTGACAGACTGACAATCTTCTTGATTAAACCCGAACTTAGTCAATTCAAGTTCTCCAGTCTTATTTTAAAATATAGGAACTATTGATTTTAATGTCCTACTTAATATTTTCATTTCTTCTTTTCTAAATACATTGAGATTAACAAAAAATGTTATAAGTGGTAAATAATTAATCAAATAGTCATATATAAAATGAAGTATATTATTCTTGATTATTTTTAGCATCAATTCATAAGATAAAATGAGTCCCAGCCCTCGACTATTGCTACTTTATAAGCCAGACACTTCCTGAGATCCACTGGGATCCTTGCCCTGACACTAAAAGAACACAAAGGCTCTGCATGGAGTATTCTACAAATTATTTTCTAAAATCCCATAACAACAGCACAAAGCTAAGAACAAAAAATAAGACAGCAAGTAAGTCAGGACATGATGCTTTCCAAAACCACACTTGACAAATAACCAGTGGCTCTTCTTGTCTGTATGAATACTTTGTCTAACTGTCCAATTAATAGAGATCCATAAAAAAGATTATAAATATTTATCCACAACCAGATTGAAATTAGTGTCAAGTCTGAGTGCTTGACTCCAACTAGCTAAAGTGACAAGACAACAAAGATCCCTGCCATCTCTACAGAGTGTGGACAGAGACACTCAATTCAAAGATATTAATATGCAGAGGAAGCAGCCTTTCAGAAGATAGACACATTCAGCTACAATCAACCAAAAATTAGAAATCAATGGTCTTCGAGAGCTTTGCCCAGGCTTTTGTGTGTGCGCGCGCACCAACTTCTTGGGTACCAAAGTGCAATTCAAAGCAGACTGGCAGGCTGAAGATGCACCCCAAGTATACACCCTGCAATTGTGCTCACACTCACCCAAGTTCAGGGTGCTTTGGTAGCACAGCATCAGGACAAGACACTTACTGAGTTGTAGTGTAGCTCACATGACATTTCCTTTCCGTTCTCTTAGCTGACCTAAAAGTATGTGCACTGTCATAGCCAAGTATTCTTCTGTTACAGATTGGATAAAAATATGTGATAAATGATATGAGCATGCTATATATTTACATATCATTCTATTAAAAATATTTTGGCAACCCCAAGAAATTCATAACCCAGGTACTCATCTGAAATTCCAAATCAGTAGAGACAACAAGCCTTGAAGATCTACATTAAGTCAAACAAACAAACGTCAAATATCCCAAACGGAACTGGAGTTCTGAAATCAAAGGACAGACTTTCACAAAGAAAATGGTGCTAAGTCTACCGTCTATAAACCATGCCGAGTGTAGGCTGGATAAAAGTACCTGCAGAAAAAGGATAATGAAGACAGAAGCAAGGTCTTCTTAGTATGAAAGAAAAACAAAACTTAGAAACTTAAAAAAATTCATCAGCAGAGTATTATGCAATATCCAGAGGCTGTTATTGGATCTTTCTTACTGCAATCAATCAGAAATATGCACTACAACTGTATCCAAACCCCAAGAAGCAGAATATGAACCAAATCCTAGATTTAACCTTGTCAGTGCCAATTGACGAGGACATCGGCAAAGCACTATCTTCTTTCACCAATGCAGAATACCTACAAAAATAGAAACTTCACACTGGTTTCATGTTTATAATAAAGCGATTAAAGATTTTAGTGTGTACTGTCAACATGGCACCTATGCAACAATGCCAAATTTTGGTGTTCTTGCTTTGCATCTTCCATTAGTGAGGTGCAGGTACTGAAGATACTCTGGAGACTCATCTTTGTAGATTCTAAAGAGTTCACAAAATTTAAGCTGTGATGACTCAGCAGGCATGCCCCAAGCCCATCAGAGGACTCAACACTTGCTTCATACATTTCACATCAAGCAACCACTCGTGTTTGAAGAAAGAATGTAGTATAGGGCATGATGCCTTCAGAGCAGTGGAAAGACAGACAGGAAAGAGCATCGCAATGTTGTCAGGGTTCTGGGGGGCCTTCTGAAATTCTGCTTACTGTTGGGGCTCTGATGGCCTTTCCTCTTCACTGAGATTTTGACTCTGCCCTCAGGGTTTGGACACCTTCTACTCTGGGCTCTTGTCCTTACCAGAAATTCTGTTCTTTCCCTCCCTGCATGCGGATAACCCTCTGAGTTCTTCTGGACTCCAGCTCCCTGTTCACTAAATTCACTCATTTCCAGAAGGTAAACTAGTGCTCACAGAGACATCTGTCTAATCTCTCTCTGTTTTCTCGATCCTCTTAATTTACCAAACACTCCTTCCCCAGTGGGCACTACTCAGTCTGGCCCATGCAAGGACCATTCTTTGTGTTCTTCTTCTGCATATCTGTGATGTCTTCTAGGTATCACTATTCCCAAGTGTGGTGGTTTGAACAGGAATTGCTTCCAGAGGCTTAATTATTTGAATGTTTAGTCATTAGGATGTGGCACTCCTTGAAAGGGATTAGGAGGTATGGCGTTGTTTGGAGTAGATGTGGCTTTTTTTTTTTTTTTTTTTTTTTTTTTTTGGAGAAAGTGTGTCACTGGGGTGAGCTTTGGGTTTTTAGAAGCCCAAGCTAGGCCCAGTGTCTCTCTCTTCCTGCTACCTGAGGATCTGGATATAGAACTCTGAACTTCTTCATCAGCACCATATTTGCATGAATGCTTCCTGACATGCTGATAATGGACCTCTCAAATTGTAAGCAGGCCCCAATTATATACTTATGTTTATAAGAGTTACTATGGTGATTCTTTACAGTAATAGAACACTAACTAAGACACTATGTAACAAGGCTAATATATTTCCTATATCAGGCCAGGCCCTATGATTGATTACCAAACCTCCTTTAATTTTCCAAACTGTGTCTATTGGATTCTAAAAGGAACACACAGAGTTTCCCCAGCCATATGCAGCCTACTCAAATGGGACACTGGAGATGCCAGCTCCACCAGGTCAAATGCTTTCTCTCTTTGCCCAGCATTTCCAGGCCTGCTTTTCTGGTTAACACAGAATAGTTTCTCCCCCATCCCCCTATAAGGCTCTTTCGCTCCACACTTTTTGTCTACTTCTGCTAAAGATTCTGTGTCCATCAATGGACTGAACAACATCTCTTTTCCAGTCCACTCCTCTGTATTCATCCTCTCCTCTAATCTTTATGAAGAAAACAGCCACTCACTTATCTTCTGTTATACAGGTAAGTAGATTTTTATGCATACATTCTGTTGGTAAATTATCATGTACCTTTAAACCCACAGAGAATCTGGTTCATGAGCTAGGATTTGACTCTACAGAGGAATTTTAATCCAGCAACATGGCTGCTCTGGTAAGGGATCACATCCAAACATCTTCTAGGTCTATGTGATCCAGCTGGAATGTAGACACACTCTGGATTACAGAATGATCTGGCTGGAATACAGACCTTTAGTACACACCTTTAATCACAAACAATGAAGGGTAAGGTTAGTTTATAGAAGAAAGCAGCCATGTTTGAAAGAGCTGTCTAATTGAGGGGCAGACAAAATGATGAACTAGACAAAGATTTGACACAATGAATCAGAGATAGGATGCACCCAACAGGACAAGAAAGAGGCCACTTGACAGAGTGCAGGGAAAGGGGGAGGGGCTTACACAGAGTTTTTCAAAGAGTTGATTACTGGGACAGTTTTTAGAGACAAGTTGCAGAAAGAACAAATTAGACATAGGTGAAGACAGAATGAGCCAGAGAATGTGAATGAGCCAAAATATTAAACCATATAGCCAGAATTAGTTTGAGGCCAGACAGAACAATTCAGCCAAAAGCCAGTTTGAATCAGTCAGCTTGGAGAGGTGTTTAGGCCAGAACACCTGAGGTGGACCAGCCAGTGGAAGTTCAGAAAGAGCTAGAAAGGCCTGGGAACAGCTTTCATCTCATCCCCTCATTTAAGGAAATAAAAACAACATTTACAGACCCTCTCATGTCAGACCCAACAATATGTATCTCAAAGTGTTCTCCAAACTCGCTTGTCCTGGGTTAGTCTGGCCCCTGACTCTGTAAAAGGAAGGAAAGAGAACAAGAAAACAGAGGCAAATGAAAGCCTTTGGGAATGGCTGAAAGGTAAGCTGTCCCAAACAGAAATGTGGCTGTTCCCTTTGATGGGGATAGCTAACAGAAAGCTACCCATGAGGGGAGTTTTTTCCGAAAAATCTCAACCAATGACTCCAGCATGACAGCTTCCTTAGCTGATTTCTGCTAGATGTTATAAACACCAACGGATGGTGCTTTAGTGTTTATCTGCAGCTTCTCTATTTGCTACTTGGAGTCATTCCACACCATAAAATACAGGTACAGTAATACTTCTATGAGTTGTTTAAACACACACACACACACACACACACACACACACACACACACACACACACACGAAAGTTTATTTACACCCTTCTGTTTCTATAGTGTTTTCCTGAGAACTTCCAAAAACTCAGAGTTCAAATACTCATACCTGCTATATTATGCTGTATATGCCATTCAACTTTATTTTAATAGAATGGTAAGTTTGTTAATATTAATATGTCTTGTGGTATTAAAGAACAAAAGAAAAGAAAAGCCATTAAATGAAAGGAAGAATAAGAAGGATATAAGAATGAAAGTGTTTTTGGTAAAAAAAAACTTCTATGTGATATAACTTTGCTCCAAGATGGCCAGATGATTCCGAGTGGGAAAGTGGTTTTCCTCTTCCCTGGGGGGGCTGTTGCCCACTAGCCCATCAAGGCAAGAGGAGCAAAGACAAGACACAGGACCTGGAGATCGATACTCTGGGAACCATTTCAGGAGATAGTTCAAATTTGATCAGGGAAAACAAAGGCTGTATGCCCGTTGGGGAGTGTGTGTGGGTTTCCAGGATAGGCATTTAAAGATGCTGTTTTTACATTTGCCAGCATGCTCCTATCATATGAAGTAGAACACAGTACTTAATTATTCTATAGGTGCAGAGAGGGGAGAGCTAGCAGGAGCTGTGTCAAGGGCCATATATCAAGTGTGGTTAAGGGCATCTATGTCTAAAGACACTCTCCAGATGGAGTGAGGTAGAGAGCCGGAGGCCCTGCTGTGGAGAGGGAGTCCTGTGGCTATCCAGACCTGGAAGACTGCAACCTCAAACAGCAATGTTATTCCAAAAGGGAAGAGATAAAAATGCAAAGCTGAAAAACCTCAACAAGGTCTGGTTATGTTATATAAGGTATTTAAGGATGAGACTTAGAGTTGACATATGTATGATAGTAAAACTTCTAAAGTCAAAGTTGAAGTAGACCTCTATGTAAACAAATGGAGTTACTGGACTGCTTTGGTAGCATTTACAAATACCAGTTTAAGTCAGTCCCCACTCAATGGTGGAGAATATCCTGTCCATCGGATAGATCTGGGTAGGGATTCGAAGTTTACTGCATGTATTGCCCTTGGCTGGTGTCATAGTTTGAGCAGGACCCCCGGGCCCAGATCCGCCCATCATAATGTTCTTCTTGTAGGTTTCTAGGGCCCTTTGGATCCTTCTATTTCCACATTCTCCCTTGCTTCTCTCACCTAAAGTCCTAATAGGATGTCCTCTCCTCTGACCCACTTTCCTGGTCAGTGAAGACTTTCATGGGACACACCCTTTGGGCTAGTGTCCAGATATAAGTGAGTATATACCATTTGACTCTTTCTGCTTCTGGGTGAACTCACTCATTATGATCATTTCTAGTTCAATCCGTTTGTCCACAAAATTTGGGAATTCCTTGTTTTTAATAGCTAAGTAGTATCCCATAGTGTAAATGTACCACAGTTTCTTTATCCATGCTTCTGCTGAGGGACACTTAGGCTGGTTTCCATGTTCTGGCTATTATCAATAAAGCCGCTATGAACATTGTTGAGCATATGTCCCTCTTGTGTGTGAACTCTGGTGCCCCACTTTTGACCACGTCCCTTTGATGGGGAGGCCTGGTGTCACTCAGAGGAAGGACAGCAGCCTACCAAGAAGAGACTGATACCCTATGAGCATATACAGGGGGAGGAGGTCCCCGTCAGTCACAGACATAGGGGAGGGAAGTAGGGGGAAAGTGGGAGGGGGGAAGGAATGGGAGGATACAAGGAATGGGCTAACAATTGAGATGTAATATGAATAAATTAATAAAATAGCTTAAAAAAGAGATAGAGACCTGATAAGAAATTAAAAAGCAAACAAATAAATATCAGTTTAAAAGAACAAAATGTATGTCTAACCAAAGTTTATTTAAAATTGTTTGATTTTTGCCCAACCTTTGTATATATGAATAGTATACAAAAATTAAAAGTACAAGACTGGTGTAACTAACCCTCCATGTGTTCAACAGCCATACGTAGAGTCCTGTATTACTAAGGTCAGAGGCCTAAACAGGACAATATTTTCCCCTTGTCCTACAAAGTCTACTAGGTCCCAAGGAACTATGGGACATCTTGTTCCAATAGGCCACGGAGACCCTATCAGATAGACTCTAATCAGTGTATATTAAAGAGGAGAATCAATTGACAGGGGCATGATCCCTAAACTTCTAAGTGAAGCCATGGTCAAGCAAAACCCTCACTCATTCTCCAATGATGGAGAAACAGGTAAAAGACAGCAGCTAAAGAAGTGAGTGGCTCCATCGAGCTCAAATGGCTTCTAAGAACCAGTCTCTCAACTGGCCTCTTCCATAGTTCCACCAAGTGGGAAAATATACCCCAAGTTAAAAATAATTGATAATATAAATAAAAGAATACTCAGGCTTCCCAGGTCTCTGTATGGACTAATGACATACCAGGTAAAGCAATCAAATCAAGGGACTGTGATCAAATCAAGGGACTCTCATGCTTTTTCTAAGCATAAAAATATTGCTCTTTGTATATTTCTAGTAAATCTGTTCCTGTCTCCTTTGCTTTACAAGGTTTACAAAATCAGAGTACGACCATGCCAAAGACTACCACCCCATGGTTGGACAGCTTTAAAGCTAGATCTCTGGACCTTCAAATTCATTATAATCTGAGAAGTGATGCTATTTATCCTGTACACTAAATTGCTATCTTAATTTTCTCTCCTCTTGTTTACAGTCACTCATGCTGTGCATTATACTATTAGACTGTCCCATGACAATAATTCCATCTATCTGGGTCCTTTTGATTATCCTCAAATGACAGAACGTCACCAAGTGAGGACATTCCTATTGTCTGCTGGAACCACCTAGACTGACTCAAAGCCCATCTCCTAAGTGATGTGACTTTTGAACCTCAACCCTGAGGGAAGAACATTCTGTAGCTGCATACATATTAGCAAGCCTGGAGGCCATGGAAGAAAGATCCTCCTTTATAGCATTTTTCTCCTCCAAAATTTCTATTACCAGAGATTGTCTCGAGTCCCCCAGTGAGGACACAACTCTTGTTGAGCAGACAGTAATTATGAGAATAGCAACTATGCCCCTCCTTTACACCTATCTATTAAAAACAAAAGTCGGGAATGTTAGCCAGGGAAGTGTCATTTTGCAGAGCTCTGCTATTTTGGTTGAACTGTCAAGACAAGTCCCATAGCCACAGTAATTTGGTTTACAGAACTAAAGTATCTCGTTTGTCTAGATTCTTGCCTGCCCTATACCATGGACCACAGTAAAGACTGACCAGGAGAGATGTTTATCCATAATTTAACATTCCCCCCCCTCCCTTTTTTTAGACAGTCTTACTATGTGGCCTTGGCTGGCCTGAAGTCACTAGGGACACCAGGCTGGCCTTGAACTCACAGAGCTCCCTCTGCTTCTGCTTCCTGGTGCTGGGGTTAAACTGGTAAGCCAGTGTGCCCTGGTCACCTTTAACTGACTACTCACTGGTTACCTCTAGCAACTTGCAACTGCAGGCAAAAAGGAAATGTTTCAATCCTCTTTCCTGACTTTTTATGCCTTATAATTACTCAGCCTGGAGGTGGGTAGGCTCTGGTATTTATGTAGTCCTCCTCTGCAAATTTTCCCAAAAATAAAGGCTTAGACTCTTAGCAAGCTGCTCATAACGTGTCTGTCTTTCCGTCTCATTAACTTTTCAATAACACAACTGGTAGCTGGGGGCAGGGATAGGGGAGGTGTTTTCTGCTTTGCTCTTCAGCAGGAAAAATGTATACTCCCTACTCTCTAAAAGAGATAAACTCCTATGCAAATTTTATGTCAGTAGATTTCTAAAGTACAGGTCTTAATTAATTTGATTTCATAGTTTTGTTTTTAAACTGTGTATGAGTGTTCTGTCTGCATGTGTATTTGGCACCATGTGTTCATCTGTGTGCCTGGTACAATGGCAGGTAGATGAGGGTGGAGTTACATGTAGTTGCAAGCTGCCCTGTGAGCACCGGGAATTGAATGTAAGTCATCGGTAAGAACAAGTGTCCTTTACTACTGGGCCTTCTCTCTAGAACCATGGATAGGTCACTTAAAATAAAGATGTGGCCTCTTCTCTTCCTGAGGTACATGAGCTGCCTACTTACTATCCAATATACTATAACAGAGTTGGAATAAAATAACTAAAATAATTTCCAAATCTGAAAGAAATGAAAACAACAAGCAGAGGTGACGTGACTTAGAATTCTGAAATTTGGCTGTACAGAAGCTGCAATGCAGGGGTATTCCTTAACTGCTTCTCCAAACCTTCCTAGTTCACTGCTCTCTGGGGCTATTATTCTATCCTTTACAAAGGATCACCTGTGGATCTAACAAATAGGACTGTGGGCTATGTGGCCCCCTCCCTTCTTCCTCCCCTCTCCTCTCCCTACCTTTGCTCCCTTTGCATCCCTCTCTACTTTCTCTCCCTTCAGAAGGCTGAGCCGTTTCTCAGCCTGCTTACTGTTCTCTGGAGGCTGAAGAGAAACAAACACTCCCCAGGCGCAGCCCCATTAGCCACACCATGGTTCCTGTGCAGTACAGCTCTCATGGTATTTTCCTACCTTTTTATTTATTTGATTGCAGCCATTTATTGTTCCAATAGCTTTATTTATGCACCCTATGGAGTATATTAAAGTCTTCACTTATCATGAAAGTGGGATGGGGGGAGAACATCCTATTGGGACTCTTGGTGAGAGAAGTATGGAAGAATGGGGAAATAGATGAATCCAGAGGGTCCTAGAAACCTACAAGAAGAACATCATGATGGGTGGATTGGGGCCCGGGGGTGGGGTGTCTGCTCAAACTATTGCACTAACCAAGGACAATACAATAGTAAACACTGAACCTCTACTCTGATCTATCCAATGGACAGGATCTTCTCCAGAGTTACATGGAGAGCAGGAACTGACTCTGACATGAACTCTGGCACTCCATATTTAACCACCTCCCCTTGATGGGGAGGCCTGGTGGCACTCAAAGAAAGAATAAGCAGGCTACCAAGATGAGACTTGATAGCCTATGACCATATAGTGAGGGAGGAGGTCCCCCTCAGTCATAGACCTAGGGGAAGAGAATAGGGTGAAAGCGGGAGGGAAGGAGGAATGGATACAAGTGATGGGACGGCAATTGAGTTGTAATCTGAGTAATTTAATAAAATAAAATAAAAAATAAAGTTCCTGAGCATGGGGGAGCTTTACTCTTTGTTTACCCCCTTCCCCTCCCATGTACATTCCTGAGATATTTCAAACAAATGAAAGGATTTACTGGACATGAACTTCAATTGATTCTAAAATTTTAACTAAAGTTTGTTGGCTTTAGCTCTAGAGTCATCTTTGATAGATGGCTGATATATAATGGGCTTTTGTGTATTCAAATAAATTTACAATTATGTATCTATCCAGTTGAAACTGACAGCTGCACATTTTAACCCTTGATGTCTTGAAATTGCTAAGCTATCTTATGGGGAATGTCTTTTATATCCTTGTTCAACCCAGCACATTCTTCTTCTAGGCTCATTCCTGTTCTGTAATACCTAATCAAATGAAATAAACAGTAACCAAAGGAAAAATAGCAATGGTAACAGTTTATTTCTCAAATTCTTTGCCTGAAAGCACATACTCTATGACCTGAATTCTAGATAATCCAGATGGCACTATCATGGGAAGATTTATCTTAGGCACCACCTGCTTGTAGCCAAGCCACAAAGTCAATGACATGTATCTTAATTAGTGTGTGTGTGTGTGTGTGTGTGTGTGTGCGCGCGCGCGCGTGCGCGCGTGCACGTGTTTATGTGTATTACAACAGTATGCACCATTCTGAAATCAAGTTCCACTTTATTGCAGTTACAACAACGAACAACTCCAAAATCACCATGGATAAGTATAGCATAAGGCAAGCGGATTCCCTGATCAGATTCTACTGTTTAGGGCTCAGATGCAATACTTAGATTGGGTGATAAAGATTGTAAAACATGAGCCTCCTCAAGATCCACATCTTTGTCCCTCTGTGCCTGAGTATGGAAACTAGTCACATCTCTGGAACACACCTTCTGTGTGCTAATTCTGAGGAAACACGAGACGATTTCACCTCAATGATGTTGGTCTCTTAGTCACCACTAATTTCTCAGTTTCAACTACCCAGGGCCAACTGTCCCAACAAGCAAAGGTTTTCCTTTAGTGGTTCTGGTGTCTTGCTAACCACGCATTATTCTTCAGCTCCAGTTAACCAGAACCACACAGATTCTTAACTAAATATATGCAATGAACCCAATAAACATTAAATGATTCTAAAACTTGTTTCTGGAACATCACAAGCCCAGGTCTCTTTATCCTTGCATTTCTCTTAACACTTTTATTTTCCAAGCTCACCAAAACTAATACTCAACGGCTTTTCTAGATCAAAGGTCTAAAATAATTCCACAACCCTCCAAAAACATGGTCAGCTCTGTCACAGCAATACCCTACTCCTGGTACTAATCGCTGTCCTCCTCAGGGTTATAGATGCTATGACAAAACACCATGACCAAAAGCAACCCAGGGAGGAAATGGTGTATTTGGCTTACACTTCCACTTTGTAGTCCATCACTGAAGGAAATCAGGGCAGAAGCCTAAACACAGCAAGAACCTGGAGGTGGGAATGTATGAGGAGGCCATGGAGGAGTGCTGCTCACTAGCTTGCTCTTTGGGGCTTGCTCAGTCTGCTTTATTATAGCAACCAGGACCACTATCCCAGAAGTAGCCACACACACAACGGCCTTGGCCTTCCCACATCAATCACTAAGTGAGAAAACATCCTACAGTCCTGCTTACAGCCCATTCATATTGAGGTGTTTTCTTAATTGAGGATCGTATCTCTCTAGTTACTCTAGCTTGTGCCAGCTTGATATAAACCTAGCCAGCAGAAAAAGCTTATTGGTAAATTTCCAGGTTCTACATTGCTACTAACATTTAACTGTGAGGTGTCAAGTTTTATAGTGGAACAAAACAAGAATATCAACAATTATTTTTAAAGGTCATTGAAACACTCCTTCATCTACCTACTTAACTGGGAAGCCATTTTTTTCATATATTCCAACGAAAACAGCACATGGCATAAGAATAATTCTGATGCAGACATCAAAACTGCAGACAGAAATACAGAATAATGCCAATCTTCTCACAAACATCTTTGGTTGTAAATATGGTTATGGCTTTTGAACAATATTCCATTCACATCAACTCTTATGTAAGTATAAATATGTATTTTAAGGTTCCTTCACTATGATTGTCCCATAGAGTAAACATTAACAGTTGCCCCCAGGACAAGTAAAGTCTTTGGCATTTAAGCAATATGTGGATTACAAAAAACTTAAGGAATCCCAAATCTTAGGGATAGCTATGATTACCTCCCATTTTTGAAGGGGAGTGTCTAATAAATCAATTAATTCAGAGGCTTAAAACAATTCACATGTACTATCTTACACTTAGGCATCAGAGGCCAATATGGGTCCCACACAGCAAGTGTCAAGAGCTGCATTCCTTTTGAGGATTCTGTGGAGGAAAAGGTAGTTCTTTTTTTTTTTTCTTCCTTCCTTTCCATTTTCCTTTTTTCTTTTCTTTTCTTTCTTTCTTTTCCCAGTTTCTAGGGGATACCTGCACTGCATGTCTCATACACCATCACAGACCTCTACTATGTCATATGTCCCCTCCTCTGACATTCTACCTTCCTCTTATGAGGACATTCAATTCAAAGAAGAAAGATGGCATAAGTGTTAGAGCTAAGAGAGAGAAAATATTCTGGCAGTCTGGAGCCAGGGAATACAACAAAGACACTGCATGCCAAATATCACACAAGAGATTTACTGGGAAGGAAAAACACAAAGGATACACAGCCTCAGCCCGAGGAGAAACAGCATGGAACTGAAGAGAAGGCAGACTTTATGTAGGGTCAGGGATGGAGCTTTCCAAGGTGGCCGAGGATTAGAGCAACTATGTGGCCTAATCTTGGGGCAAGCTCAGGGATTGGTGGGATTTCTATGGCCTGATAATGGGATTTTTTTTCCCCTGTAGAGTGGGGCTTGAATGCCATAATAGTCTGGCAGGGGGTGGGGCCTGATGGCATGGGGTCTCCAGGGGAGGGCCAGTGTACAGCAGGGAGAGACAGAATTGCCCTGTCCTCTGAGTTGGGGTGAATAGTCAACAGACAGGATCATACCTTCCTTAGGCCTCTTAGCTTAAGGCTATCGGCAAAGTCCTATTTGCCATGGAGCTGACAGGATTTTTGAGTATGAATATCTTTGAGAGATCAATAGTCTATCTATAACAAAACATATATTGAACACTTTAAAATCATAAGGGTGGCTAATCTAATAAAAACATGTACACTGATACTTCAAAAAGTAGTAAATAGAAATGGCCAATAAGAATATAAAATGCTGCCTGATTTCATTGTTTTTCAAAATAATCAGTTAACAAAAATGAAAAAATAAAACTACCATATGCCTAATAGGGTTAAAATAAGAAGGAAGATAATTCTGAATGTTGTGGAACAGCTAAGGATTCTGGCATCCTATCACAAAGAATATAAATTGCTATAATCCTTTGAAAAACTGTTTTGAGTAGATTGGGACATTTTCATATCCTATGACATGCCAATTTCACTCCCAAGTGCTCGAAATATTTACTAACCCAGACATGATGGCACATGCCTATAATCCCAGCATTTGGGTGGCAGATGTAAATCAGGTAATACTCAGCTATATAGCATATACCAGGCTAGCTAGGGGTACACAGCAAGAGATGAGTGAAAATAAACAAAGAAAAATTAAATGTTCACCAAAATCCATAAACAGTGAGTTTCAAGGCAGCATCACTGCTAATAAGTAACAATGGAAAACAGCTCAAATGTCGTGCAGCTCTAAGCTGTGAAATGGTGATCACCTCACAGACAGGGAAGTGGACAGGGATAGTAAAACTGAACAAGGAGTAAACACAATGCCATCCTACAGACTAGCCAAGCCAAGCTAGAAACACAAATACATCTAATGGAAAGGGGGAAAGCTATGGAGGACATGGTTAAAGGGGCACATGAAAGAGTCTTCTAAGAGACTAGTGACACTCCAGTCCTTGACTTTGGTGCTGGTCACCAGCTATGTCTACTCTGCAAAAATTTAAACATAATAGACACAATTTGTTCATTTTCAGACATATTTCTAATTTTTTTGAAAGACATAAGTTATTTTCTAAAGGACAGACTGTTTTAAAAGTGTATTGGATTGGGGGGTTGGGAAGGAGGAGTTGGAGAGAGAGCACAGGGATCGAGAATGCACACTGCTCTTAAAGAGACTCTTGAGTTTGGCTCCCAACACCCATGTTCAGCTTACAACTACCTGAAACTCTAGTTCCAGAAGATCCAATGCCTCTGGTCTCAATGGACACCTGCACTCACATATCCAAAAAACTCTGCCATACACATGCACACATACAAACACACTAAAAAAGTAAATCTTTTGAGCAGGGTGTGGTAGGTCATGCCTGTAATCCCAGCACTCAAGGAGGCAGAGGAAGGCAGATCTCTGTGAGTTAGAGGCCTACAAAGTGAGTCTAGGACAGCCAAGGCTACACAGAGAACTCATGTCTCGAAAAAAAATTTTAAAAAAGTACTAGAATTGAAATGTAAAGAATTCAAACTGCAGAACAAGCAGGTCATTTATATTCCTAATCCAAATACATGGGAATAGCTCTGACACTGGCAGATATACGAATGGAAAGACATAGAGAGGCCCCATGTTGGCCACAGATTCTCTGTGACTTAATACTAGAGGCCACTCTTAGTAAGGCATGAAGGAAGATTGGCAGATGCCTTATGTCAACTCATATAATGAGTAGGAAACTAGTTTTAATTGTTCTGTGCATCCTGCACGCCTCATACAATTATAATATTACAACTGTATAATGTGAGAAATTATGTTTTCAGAACAAAATAATTGGACACTGGTGCTGGATCAGACCTGACAGTATTCATTCCTATCAGCATGATGGATGCTGACATCCTGCATCCTCCTAGCTCCATCCCTGGATGAATCTGTTGCTGTTACCCATCAGGTTTGTACTGCTTCCCAGACAACATTGTAGAAAACTTCTGATACAATTTGGATGACCATTTCAATCTCCTACTAAGTCTGGAATCTCTCAACATTTAGAAACTGGACCACAAATGCAATCCCTGGCTTGCTTAACCATTTTCTCCAGTCTTTTTGTGCCCCTTCCAAGGTATTATTTGCCCCAATTCAGCCTGAAGAAATCTTAAGAGAACGATGCCCATTCCCTCTAAAGTGGGGGAAGAGGGTTGTATAGGTTTCTGTTTGCTCTCTTGGTCTACAAGTGCTTATTCTCATCGGTAGATGGTCATAAGTCATTATTGGTCTTATACAGAGAAAAACTAGGTGAAACTCAGGGATGTCTCTCTTTTCCTTTATCTTGCATATGTAGGTAAGAAGATAGGAGATGAAAAGAAAAAAGGGGAGATATAGGAACACAGAGGGAAGACAGAACAAAAGGTAGATGATTGAACTTACTCCTTAACTCAAGGCCTTAATTGTTACTCATAATGAGGGTTATGTCTAAGTCATTCTATAGAATTTAGTATATTGATACAGAACACGGGCATGTCAAATTTTTGTCAGATTTTAGCACAAGAATATATTGTAAGTCTAACAGATAGATATGACTCTATCGATATATGAGGTAAAATAGTTGAATAAGGTCTTCAAAAGCCTCAGAGACACATAGAACATGGCATTTAAAGTTGTTCTTACAATCCTGAATTTCTTTGACAACAAGACAAGTTAACTCCTGACAACACCCAGCTGACCTCAAGACGATGAGCATCAAAGAGCCTCCTTATGGAGATGGCTTCAAATGTGGCAAACCAGCCACTGGGCAAAATGTCCTCGTTCCTGCCACAAACAGAATTCTGCCTAAAAATGGGCAGCTTAGATGCAGGCAGAGTCAACTGCCTCACTCTGCCAAGACAGGGTAAGCAAGTCCTCAATAGCTCCTGCCCTGTGGATAAGTCTGGCAGAGATATTGGGCCAGAAAGCCAAAGATGAGGCTCCAACATTATAGAGAGTGTTGGGTGACTCTTCAGTCAGTAAACCATCTAAGTCAATTTGTACATTTTGGAAGCTGCTAACCTGCATTGCTGGTTCACTCGGGAATTTAAATTTATTCCTTCTCAAGTCTCTAAGGGGCATTGAAGGCCAGATAGTATAGTTTTACATTCAAGTTTAGCTGGTTAGGTGATAAGATCTTTTTAGATCAAGATAAAGAAGTTACGTTATTAGAGTTGAGATAGGATAGATACTGAATTTCATTCAGAAATTTAGACCCAGCAAGACAGGAAAGACATTTACTTCAAGCTGGACATATACAAATAGCCAAACCACTATGAATGTAACATTTATAGAACTTATGATTGTCGCATGGTTCTCCCTGCTGCATGTAGTTTGTTTTATATATGTGTAATAAAATAAATGTATTTTTTAAAAAGTAGATCTTATGTAAAAACAAAAACAGAAAAACTCACATTTTTGTAGATGATACTCAACTACAACTAACCGCAAGAGTTACAAGAGATATGTGACGAAAGAGGAAAAATGTACACTGTTAGTCAACACAGCACCAACAATATTGTCTAGTGAAAAAAACCCAAAACATTAGATGGTGCACAATTCCAATGGAAGCTATGCTCACTTCTAGAAAAAAAGCAAGGAAGGAGGTACCCTTTTAAAGGTTACATAGCAAAGTCCTGCAGGGTAGACTAGGGACTATTTGTCTGATGAAGCACTACTCCCCATTTCAAGGTCCGGTCACTTCCTGATCCTAAAACCACAATCCATAGGAGTTATCGAGATACTTAACAGTAAATCAAAACAAACTAAAATAGCATTCCACTACAACAAAACACATGCAAGCAAACATGATATAAAATTTCCTTCTTTCTCACCATTTTAGAACAGTTAAAGATACCAAATCATTCATTTACAAAAATCCTGTAAAGGCGATCAGATAAAAATAGCAAGTAGATGTCCTCACATAAACCCTTCTGAGAATATGATGTAATACCTGCAGGGATGCACCACAGGGCAAAAACCTCACTCTCACCTACCTTTTTTGGTAGTTTTTTTTCCAACAAGAGCTTGGACCTCAGACCTCAGATAAGAGATAAGTGCGCAGATAAGAGCTGAAGTACTAAATGCCTTCACATGCTAATTCAAGAAAGGAGCCCATAAGCAAAGGCACGCCCTGTGCTGGCTTTTAGTGATGCATCTTATATGTCTGGAGAACTTCAAACACTTACTGAGCCTCACTAAAACCAGCTACAAACCCAAGAGAACTGCTAAACAGAGGCACATGCCACGTCTGCTCACACAACTGTAGGCTCCTCTCCCGGCAGCATGTGCACATGTGCTGCCACCCTAGAACCAACCTCATCAATTGGATTTACCATCTTGTGAGAGGCACAAACACAGGTTTAGAATGGCCTTTAACAATGTTTCCCGAAGCAAGATTTTCTTCCATGAGAACCTAAAATATCGTTCCGTGTTCTCCCAATCTCCTCTCATTGAAATGGAATGGCAAAGCAAAATAAATTGGCAGTAAAATAGTGTAGTCAGAATAGAAAATGTCAAATGGTAGCCAGCTGCATTCCCAACGAGACACATCCAATCTCATGACATTTGTTGAGTACCTGATCCATGCTGGATACATTAAAAAGTCTAAGACATATTTTCTCAAATCTGTAATTCTGGTAATTATAAGGGGAAAGTTTTTCCTATACAAGAAAAAAAGATAATATATTGTTTCCAGCAGCGAAGAATACGTTAAAGTATATATGGTTATAAGAAACAGAGGGAGGATTTGGGAAAGACTTTATAGGAAAAAAAAAATGGACCCTTGACTTGTATTTCAAAGACAGGAGAGTTAGGAAAGGATTTGAGAAGTCATCCAAGCAGCAGTAACATCCATACACCTCACATGCATAGGATTTCTGGAAGCAGAGACCAGATACACTTGGCTGAAGTCACTGCTTTCTGAAGGGGTTGTGAGAGACCATCTAGGACAGCTGGGAGTTACGATGACAGACTAACAATGACCAGCACTCTTCCAAGGCCTCTTCCACACACCAACACCTCATCTGTCATTACTGTCCCTGACCTACTATACAGCAGGGTTCTAAGCCCCTCCCCTAGAACTCTGCTGGAGGACCTCAATCTCACATCACCATGTCGGCTCCAAACATCATCTGTCAGCCCTTTAAATTTTAGTGACAAGCAATTTGTCTACCATATAAAAAGAGAATGGACTTTGCATCCACAGGAACCAGAAGACCTCCATTTTAATCCCATTTCCACAAGCATTGCTTATATTATCTTAAGCAATGTTTTATTTGTCTCTACCTAAGCCTGTTGTGCCAAAACCAACTGACTTTATAGACAGTAATGGGATAAATGACAGAGACTGGCATCTGGCAGAATTGAAAAGTATAGATATTTCCCCCTCTCACTCAAATAATATATAAATAAAAGAAAATATGAAATGAGAGGGACAGCAAAGGTAGGTGGATATCTCCAAGTTGAACCCAGCCAGGATGACACAGTAAGGCCCTGTCTCAAAACAACACAAAACAAAACAAACAATAAAGAATTTTATATATGTATGTGTGTGTGTGTGTGTGTGTGTGTGTGTGTGTAAAAATGTTTACAGGGCTGTAGTGATGGCTCAGAGGTTAAGAACACTGACTGCTCTTTTGAAGGTCCTGAGTTCAATTCCCAGCAACCACATGATGGCTCACAACCATCTGTAATGAGATCGGTGCCTTCTTCTGACCTGCAGGTGTACATGCAGACAGAATACTGTATACATAATAAATAAATAAATAAATAAATAAATAAATCTTTTTTTTTTTTTAATGTTTACAGTTTTGAAGAAAAATAAAAAATCACGCCACCAACACAATGTTTGCCTTTTGTATACTTAATGTTTTAGAGATTTCCCAACTATAATACACTTTGAGGCATTTCACATGCATGTAATCTGCTTATAAAATCTTGTTCTGCTTTTCTAATATCATATTAAAAATATTTCCAATAATACACTATAGACATGAGGTCAGTTCACAAATGTACAATATTTTGACTAATAGTGTTATAGTTTATGGACCCATGTGCATATGACTATACAGTTAAGGTTTTAAATTACTTTACTTTTATAAGCAATGTTGATATGGCTGTCCCACCTCAGCACCACAAGGAAGCCCAGTGACACTGAAGTGACTGAGCTTAACAGCCCCTATGGTATCCTCACAGGACCTGCTCACTAAAACTGCTTGTGTGACACAAACAATTAGAGCTGTAGAATTCCACTCCTTAAAACTCCACATGCTGATTTTCTGTATTATCTCATCACCTAAGTCAGGATTACAATATACATCCTATTTCATATCAGACAGATTTTTAAAGTAATTATAAGAAAGGAATATGATTCAAAAGTCAGTATCATTCAGACGGCCAAAGACTACTGGCTGCACACTGCCAGAAACAGCAAAAGCTATTGCTGATCACAGGAGCTTTCTTGGGAGAAAACTGCTAAGTAATAGCCCAACACACATAAGCCTCTGTAAAGAAACAAAACCTCTACAGGACTTAGGTGATTAAACTTGGAAGCCTAGCACCAAACTAACAAGGAGCTAATCTGCTGATCAGTGTACTCTAGGTAGTTCAAATAACCTAGAGGTTAAACATGCAGAAACAGGAAACATAAATCAATTTCTTCAGAGGCAGAGCTATCATGAGCAAATCTGTTATTTCTCCCCATCAAAGAAAAGAAAATTCTTTAGGCATTTCTTCTATCCATGTAATTAATTTGAAGAAAAATGTTATTGTATCCTGAAGGCGCTGAAGCCTGCCTGTCTCACGAGGACCCTGGAACTTTCCCTATTTTGTTCCAGAGAAAGCCATAGGGAGTGGATCCACTTAGACAATCATTACCAGATGAGAGACTTTCCACATAACGTGTCAGGAGTTACAGCAGCTAGAAATGAGTACCTCACTAATGAGTAACACACACACACACACACACATATACACACACACACACTATATATATATACATATATATATACACACACACACACACACATACACACACACACACATGTATAATTTTTTTCTCCCTTCCTATTGCCTGATTGAGTTCCTACTTTATAAGTAGCATTACTATAATTTATTTTCACTGCTAGGAAGCATTTGGGTCATATTGCCTAAGATTTTATGTATTAATATTAAAGAGAAATCCAGGGTGCCCCTCAGGGAAGGGCATTTAAAAGATGGTTCTGTTCAACACAGCCTAGTATTCCCCAGATAGCTGTGAGATGGTACAGAGAGAGACAGATAAAGTGTGAGGAGGTCCTTCATGGGAGACTTGGTATGTGGTATATTCTCAAATGGAGGGTAGTCAGCAGTATGTAAAATAGAAGACTACTGCTTAGTTCTCAAACCTGGGCAAGATCACTTCAGCTTTCAGTTTTTCCAGTTGACAAACAGAAAAAATATCAACTGCCCATGTATCAAACAGGTTGTTTTAAGAAGTCATATGAGACAGTGTAAGGTACACGGAGTATGAATATTATAAAGTAATATATGAATGGAAGGCATTTTACCAAAAAAAATTTCTGTCATTTGAAGAATAATGTTTCTTGGTTTTGGAAAAATAAGAAATATATAAGGAGAGAAATTTTAAAATGTACTCAATGTTCTGGTTTCTTTTTATCTCAGCATAATAACTTACGATTTTTCATAATAATCAAACTACTTTTAATGACACATAAGACCCCCCCCCAAATAGTTTTTAATCCTGGAGGAAAAGTCACATGATTTATAATATAAAGCAAGTAAAATTCACAAAACCTTGTGTACCAATGTAAAACTGCCATCTATAGACACTGGTGAACAACACAAAGCCCTATCCTCAGGCAGCAATAACCAATAAAATTGTATAGAGAAACAGTTGGCATCAAACCAATCCATATAAATCCTGGACCCTGTCCCCCACAAAGCACATTCCCTCCTGAATTTCCATCCCCACCCCACACATATTACCCACACTTTTCCAGTGGGATAGCTGTGTCTTCATGCACTCGAGTAACTGACAGCAGCTGTAGCCTCTGAAATACAACATCCACTTTCAAATTATACCCTCCACTTCCTGACTCAGACACAAGAGCTGACTTATCTACCTAAGGTAGAAATGGGCTCTGGCCATGTAAGAAGTACCTAAAAAGGAAGATGCCCCATCTAGGTAATAGTTAGAATTAGAAAAGGGTCCAGAGTGCATTCTTTGAAATAAGGCTTGGTGGATGTGAGCATATATTTTAGGGCAGCAGCAGTAACAGCAGATGGTGAAGACATGGCATAAAGGCGCAGGAAGCAATGACCTGGATGTACTTGAAAAGCAGCCCTGCTTTCACTCGAGTGGGAGCATCTCTGTTAAACACAAAGAATATGGGGTGCCACTAGAGGAAAACTTTCTGCATACATATATGTCAGTACTATGCATGTTTGCATTTTTACAGGCATATGTTTACATGGGTACATGCACATGTGTGAGTGTACATATGGAAGCCACAAGCTGATGTCTGGTGTCATTTAATCATTCTCTACCTTATATTTTGAGGCAGGATCTCTCGCTGATCCCAGAGCTCATCATTTTGGCTACTCTAACTAGCCAGCTTGCCCAGGGCGTCCCTGTCTCTGTAACTGGAACACCTGCAGGAAGGTTAAGTGCGCTCTAGAGACTGGAACTCTGGTCCTTACACTTGCACGCCAAGTGCTTTACCTGCTGAGGCATCTCCCTGCCTGGCACTGTGGAAAGTCTTAATAGTCACAAAGAAGATTCTTTATATTTTTCAAGTTATTTTAATTTATTCAGATTACATGCCACTTGTTACCCCTCACTTGTATACATGAGGCATTGATGACTCCTGAGTGGGCAATTACTTGGTAAGTCTTCAAGTATCGGTAGCTCATAAAGTTAAACAGAACAAAAAGGAAAATACAAGTTTTAGAGGAGTTTCTGAAAGGAAGAATTTCACAAAATTATAGATAGAAAACAGCTTTTTATTAAGAGACAGCTTCTAGGAAGGAAAAGGCAGCACTACATTTGGACACAAACTAAGAGCATGGCACATGAAGCCACCACAGCAACAGAGTTAGGGTAGACTTTGCCCTGAGTCACATGCATACACAGCAGGCAGAAAACAAAATCAGGACTCTTTCCCCCAAGCTCTGCAACTTGAGGCAATATCCGCCTGCCCCCCATCTTTCTCCAGCACTTGTAAGAGGAAACTATCTGAATAACAAAGACAAAATCCTTAAAACATGTTCAGTTGTCCAAAGCCAAATGATCAGCCATGAAAACATACATACAAGTAACAGTACACAGACCTGACAGGTTATATTAAAGGATATAAATGTGATGGCTATTCTTGTGTCAAGTTGACTACATCTGGAATCAACTAAAATCCAAATGACTCCCAGCACACCTTTGAGGGATGTTTTCTTAATTAAATCATTTGATGTGGGAAGACCCACTTTTACTCCAGATCTCTGAGGTGGGAAGATGCACCTTTAATCTGGACCATACATCCTACTGGCAGCCTGTATAAAGAACAGGGGAGGGGAATAGGAAGCGAGGAGCTGACTAATACAGATTTTGGTGCCAGGAATGGGGTCTTGCCCTGAGGTTACCATGTCCTTTAATCCATTTAGTATCAGGCTTTTCTTTAAAATTTTTACCTCCTAAAGCACTGGACTTAGCTTCATTGCACTTCCTGTTGCTCTTTTCTGTTCAAACTGTACATTTTGTATTTCTCTTTGTCCAGCTTGCTGCTTTCCATTATACATCTGTACGAGAGTGATGACCAGTAACTATACAACACAGTCACAGCTATGCTGGCTTGAAATCTACTGTGCCAAACCCATGAATCCAAAATACTTCAAATTTTTTTCAACAAGGGCAAAACGCAACCACACTCTTTGCCAAAATATCACAGGAGTGTCTCTAGGCCACTTACTAATGTTCTTCCTTTCTTAAACCTCCAGGCCAAGCTATCAAAGCTGCACCGTTCTCAGCACCATCATCCTCCATCTTCCTATTATTAAGCTCCCCTTAAAGGATTCAGCTGCTTCCCTTATCCAAAGTCCCAAAGTCCACATTCTGTCAATAAACAGTATAGCCAGTCCTACCACACCCATATCCTGTTCCTTGATACCAATTTCTCTATAAGTCACTGTTCTGTTCCTGTGAAGAGACAACATGACCACAGCAACTTTTATAAAATAAAACTTTTAATTGATGTCTGGCTTATAGTTTCAAAGGTTAGTGCATTATCATCATGGTAGGAACATGGCAGCAGGCAGCAGGTGTGCTGGAACAGTAGCTGAGAATTACATCCTGATTCCCAGGCCAAGAGAGAGAAAGAGAGGCTCTAGGCTTTGCATGGGCTTTTGAAACATCAAAGCCCACCCCCAGTGACATACTTCTTCCAACACGGTCATACTTCCTAATTCTTCTACTCCTTCCAAATAGTGCAACTCCTTGATGATTAAGCATTTAAATATACCAGCCTTTGAGGAGCTGCTCTTATGCAAACCAACACTATACATATATACATACATACATACATACATACATACATAAATTAATGAAGAAAAATAGGCCGTAAGTTTGAAAGAAAGTGAGGAGGAGTTTATGGGAGGGTCTGGAGGGAGGAAAGGAAATGGAGAAACACTACAACTAAATTACAACTGAAAAAAGAAAAAGAAAAATGTTCTGATGACAAGAATGCAAAATGCACGGATACGCATGCAATAGTAAATTAATGAGGGGTGCCTGAGTTACATGTTTGTGTAGTTGCTTTATCTGTCAGCTCAAGGAACATGATAATAGTTAATAGTCTACCTGGAAAACACTATGATGGTCTCTCAGGATACCTCATGAAAATAGGCAAACCACACTGGTCACCAAAACATCAAAAGAAAAATACAGTAATAACCTCCCAAAAAATTCACATCATAATGAGTATAATTAGTACACCCTCTGTCACCCAACTACACACACACACACACACACACACAGTGGCCTCTCCCATCCATGGCACTGTTGTGATATACACCTAACAACTAAGAGAAATGGGGAACCTCAGGATTGAAAAGAAGGCATTCTTTACCTGTTCCTTTCCAGTTCTCTTCTCATACAAATTTTGCACCATTTATTCTCTGGACAAAATCATGCCTGACTTTGCAATTTCAAGTCTAGAAAGGAAGTATTCACACTACGGAGAACAAATGACCTGGGCTTGTTCTCAGAAACAGCTTCTTCCCACCCCTCTTTCTCTAGTAAATGTGCAAGAATTCCACAGAGAGATTACCTGACATTCTGGGGAAAGTGAACAGAAATACTAGGCTATCTCATTAGCTGTCTGTGGAAAACAAAAAAGGGGGAAGTTTCAGAAATGAGACGTATCTGATTCTACCGACCAATTCAAGCAGTGTGATGATGAGAAGGGCAGCTCTCATCGAATACTAAAGCCAGACATGAAGCTTTCATACTGAAGCTTAGTATTACAACTAATATATGCAAATTAGAAAGAAATTGTTGTTTGTTTACTCCAGACAAGACAGATACATGGCCACATGGTCACAATCCTGAGGATTTACATGTTTTCAACTCTCTCCTACCTTGATTCTGGACAATACATGGTAAGAAAGAGCAATAACCTGAAATGTACTGTCAGCTCAGCACACAATGAGAAGCTACATAATGTTTACAAAAAAGCACCTCAGAACTGGCAACAAAGGGAAACGTTAAGAAGAATCATGACGTAGGTGCTGAAGTAATGCATTCTGAGTTAGACGACTGACCTAAAAGTTACAGTGAACCACGAGAAGCATGGTGAGGAGCTGTGGGGCGCGTGTCAGTGCAAGGCTCCCTGCAACACAGAGCACGGCCAGGGAACGGCTTTTCTGATGCGGAGACATGGGTGTGAGCAGCACTGATACAGCAGAGCTGTCTGCACAGACCTTGGACTCTGAGCTTCCTCCTTATGGTGCTCGAAGAGCCACTCACACCCATCATCAAACAAAGTCAAAGCAAAGACAAGAGTCAAAATATTGTTCCTCATTTTCTGAAAGAAAGAAAGAAAGAAAGAAAGAAAGAAAGAAAGAAAGAAAGAAAGAAAGAAAGGAAGGGAAAGGAAAGAAATTCATTTGAAAAATCAATCTTAAATAAAGTGCTGCTTTAAATAGACATAAAGTTAGATCTCAAAGACCTAGAAATTCTGGAGAAGAATGTATCTCTAAGTATCACCTACCCACCCTACCACGATTAAAAAGACATCAAATGTTTTACATAGAAGAAAAAAATCCCAGAAAGAAAATCTAAAAACCCAAAAGCTGCACATAGAAAAGCATAATTAAGCCAAGGACTATACAATACTACATAGAACACAGTGATTAATGTGTGTGGATGTGCACCAGAAATTAGCCCAAACAATATAGAACTCTTATACTATTTTGTAAGTCTCAAGTGTGATCTGTGAAAACTGCCCTATCAGCTGTACACTTTAGTGTGTGAGAGGAAGCACACATCACAAGTACTATTCACAATGAGAAGCATTCCAGTTCCTCACTTTCTTGTAAGTAGCAAGCTCACAAATTATCAGTCGTTTTTCTAACGATTTCAGGCACTGGTATCAACTTCAGAACAGGGACATATTTTCAGGTTACAAAAAACTTACAAGTATCTTGTTTCCTCAATATTTCCTTAGAAAAATTCAAATATTTAAGCAGTCTAGAATTCACTGTCATATAGAAAGCAAGGACTTAATCTTCATCCAAACTGGCAGAGAGTAGTGACAACTTTATTGAAAAACATTTTTTTATTGAGAAAGAAATTATTTCACAGATCTTGAAATACTTATAGATTTTTGCATTCCACTCCTTTAATGTCATTCTATCCTAGTCTTAAAAAATACAACTTAGTTTGATGAATAGCATTTCATTTCTAATAGGTAAAGACCACACTTAATTTTTGTACATATTTAGTAAATAGTGTCTAACTTTAGCATTATTTAATTAATAGATTTCCTTGTGAAATTTGCCTAGTGCTCATAATAATTTGGTTAGTCTTTGAAAAATCCTCTGCACCACAAAATATTCCCATCCTGGTATACCTATATGCTACTCTGTGAAGGATTCTTCACAATTTTCTACTAATTATGTGTTAAGTCTACAAGGAAGGAAATGTTGGTGCTCATAATTAACTTAGATATGTTTTAGCAGTTCAAACACGCTGAAGAAAGAGTCTGATTACTATAAATATATTTGTTCTTAGAAATTTTTGTTTAATTTAATAAATTTATTTAAGAAATTTTCTAAAATAAATAGTGATAAGCATTTTTAACCTCCCGATGCTCATGTAAAGTCATGGGTTTAATATAACCCTGTTACATTTATATTACCTGCTGAATTCTAAATAAGTACTTTTTATCCTATTATTAAAGTATAATTTTATATTTTAGTGAGTTTTGTTTTTAAATCAAGAAATAATATTATATATTATGTAATGTCCTTATAAAATATGCCAACATACTTTCTTTCATTTACATAGTAATTTGACAAGTCAAATATTAAGAAATTTTTAAAATCTAGAACCATCCTTGCATTTCTATAATAAATCCTAGATAGTAGTTACTGAATTTCTTTTCTATAATATTTTCAATTGACATTCAATTTTAATTTATTTTGTCCCATAAGTGTAAGCTTCCTTTGTATTTTTAAAAGAATTACTTACTTTTATTATGTGTATATGAGTGTTTTGCCTACCTGTAGGTAAGAGCATTGTGTGTGTACCGGTGCACAGAAGACAAAAGTTGGCACAGATGGTGGTAAGCCAGTATGTGGGTGCTGGGAACTAAAGCCAGGTCCTCTGCGAGTACATGCTCTGAGCCACTGAGCCACCTCTCCAGCTCCAATGTATTTTTTCATATGCTTGTGCTATTGTGCTAGATTTGCCTTGTCTTGTTATCAGAGTGAAGTGAGATAAAACAGCACAACTTTCTGCAAGTCACTCCTCCTACTAAGCACAACTAGCAGAAGTAAAAAAGCAGACTTTCTTTTCTTTAAAGATACCAGAATGCTATAAACAAAGAAGACTAAAAGTAAAATTACAGAAACAGCAGACCCTTTTTAATGTCATCTGAGGGTCAGCAGCTGTCCTTGGCAGCACTGGCCAAACCCCAGCATAGGCAATAAACAGAGAACCAGAGTTAGGTCCCAGGGTCCCAGGAAGAGCCCTTT
Organism: Acomys russatus; assembly: GCF_903995435.1. Taxonomy (NCBI): domain Eukaryota; kingdom Metazoa; phylum Chordata; class Mammalia; order Rodentia; family Muridae; genus Acomys; species Acomys russatus. The sequence goes on from NC_067149.1 coordinate 13,664,557, forward strand.
CTTTCAAAGGGCTCGAGTGTTAAAATTAGACATCTGAAAACCAAGCTTTCCATTACGGCATCTGTTGAATTCTAAAGCTGGACAGCTCAGGAAAATAAAGGTTTCCGCCAAACCTTTGAAAGGCAGAGTGAGGTTTTAGTCTTCTAGTGCCTCAGACACAGAGACTTGGCAGAGGACACGTATGTGAGAATCTTCGGTAGGCAGTTTTAAATCCATTTGAGATGTGCTAACAACACAACCACAGACCAGGTAGCTCATAAGCAACACAACATTTTTTCTCCCAGTCCTGGAACCTGGAGGTCTAGATCCAGGTGATAACAGATTCAGTGTTGGTGAGGGCACATTTGCAACTTCAGAATACACATATTCCTGAGGCATTCAATTATGTAAGAAGAAAGCTCTCTAGAATTCCTCATGAAGGACCCAGCCTATGGCCATCCCGTTCAGGGACTCATATTCTGCTGCCACAGGATTAAGTAGGTCCAGCACTTAGACTACAGGAAAAGAGAAAAGGCAGGGCAGTGTTCCACAGAGCCTGGCAACTTACAAGTTGTTTTTCATGTTGTTTTTGTTTGGTTTTTTGTTGTTTTTAACTCTTTTTAACTGTTTATCAGTCGACTGTTAACACTCTTTCTTAGTGTCTGCCTGAAGAAGGCAGAAGACCAAAATGCAGTAGTTTATGCAGTCATCTTTGGTGCTGAAGACATCAAAAGGCCTGCCCTCACCATGCCCTGCAGCACCTTCACTAGCAACCGGGTAGCTAAAGGCGCGTAACGACTGCAAGCCAAGCAAGTGCCTAAGGATCACCCCATATACTTACTCAATAAGGGAAAGAATAAACATAATTAGAAGGCAGAATCTTAGAAAGCAGAACCTATGCAGTTTAAATACAGTGTCTAACAACAAACAAAAATACTAGGAAGGATGAACATTTCACTAAAAATCAAATCCATCAATATGTGCATAAATAATAAGTAATAAACATAACTTTAAATGATTGGAGCTAATAAAATCAATAAACAACCATGAAGTAGCTAAAAAGATAGGTGAGTTCATCAAAGAATTTCAATTCATCAAGAAAAGTCAAACGATGTTCTAAAACTAAAGAAACAGATCTTGAATGTTAGCTGCAAGTCTCCTTGATGCTCTTTACAGTGTCGATGTCATGTCCTATATTTATGACTGTGAACTTAGTTGTAAGACCTGCAGCACAGACAAACTGCAAAAGTCTTTGAAAACAAGCTATATGGGAGGCTTCAGAATTCCTGTAACGTTCACACATCTACTAGAAGCTCTTAGACATTAAAGAGGTCCCTGGCAAGCTAAATCATAAATGAAGACTTGGGCAAAGCTACAATTTAAGGCATCGTTTTCCTGTTTTGAGGGGAAAGTGGAAGCCACGATCACTTACAGGAAGGTGTGTGAAGACAGAAAACGTGCTGCGAAGGAAGGCGATGAGGTCGACTAGGTAGTCGCTGGCTTTGTTGTCCAGGTCTCCGGTCATCCAGTCGTAGTCAGCCAGCTGCAGAAACTGGTCAATCTTCTGATTTAAGTTTGTGTATATCTCTTCTTCAGCTGCATGTCTAGCATCCTGGGAAATTGAAAAACACATTCAGGTGGCTAGGGTGACAATGGAAAACATGTATGTGATGCATTCACCACATGCCTATATGCAGTTAGTACCACAGCCGGGAGTGTGAACCACATCGGCCACCAGGAACACTGCCCTCCCAGGAGGCACAAAGGAATGTTCTCTCATTCCCCCGCCTTTTTTTTTTGCGCGTGCTCACTGTCTACCTCCCTCTTTCTGAGGGGAGGCTGGAATGATCTGCAAGAAAAGCTATTCTTTTTTTTTTTTTTCACAAATAAGGAATCACCCCCCCCACACACACACACACACAATCTATTTCCTTTATTTTCTCATTCCATCATAAAGAAAATTTACTTTCAGAGTTTGATCCCACTTTGACTCTTTGTGTGACTCCAAAAAGGCTCCTTTCTGTATTTCCAAGCTGCCTATATCCTCCAATTCCTCCAGCTGCTTGTAAATATGCCTCTTCCGCTGGTCACTGTCAGAACCCTAAGCTTCCTTCATCACAGGGCTCATTTGAAGGCTAATCTATACAGCATAGTCCTACAAAGGTGGTAAGACAGCACCAAGAAGTCCTAGATCACATAACTTTGTGGCGCCTGTATAGGAGACTCATTTTACACATGATCTTAGTAAAGTCTCTAGTAAGTATTTTTGAACTTAATTTTCTAGGAAAGGTATTTTCAGGACAAATGAATATCATTGTGGACAAAACCATCAGGGTTCTAATACTAAACCTGCCACGAACAACTTGCTACCACATCTGATACTCATCTTTCAGTCTGGGCTTGCTTGATTGCTACTGAGCACACCACCTAACACTCCACCACCCACGACCTTCACTGTAGGGCTCACTCATGGCATATACTCACTCTAGTCTCAAGTCTTCTTAATTTCTCTAAGTGATTTATTTTCTACGGTTTCCAGGTCTGTCTTCAACACAGATCTGCTCTAAATACATTCTAGTTCATGGCCCACGTATCTGAATGCTTTATGGACACCTTTCACTCCAGAAATGTTGAAGGCGTAAAACTGAAATCTGGAATTGGAATTTTCCATACTCTCCACCTGTTCTTTTCAGATCAAGGCAGGTATCTAAACGGCACAACTGCCATCTTCCCTTCAGTCAAAGACAGAGCTCTGTAACTCCCAACTGTTAGATCTGTCTTTAACTTATCCTTTTCTATTTTTTCTCTTACTTGACTTATGCATGCTTTTGAGTCTATAGTATACCTAAAGATGGTATTAATTTAATTGAAGAATGCTTTCAAATTTATTAATTGACAAGATCATATGTTTTTGTCATGTTCAACAAAGTATTTTGAATGTGTAGATGGCATGATTGAAGTGACATAATGAGCTAATTAATATACAAAATTCAAGCTTAGAATGCATGCATTGCCTTAAATATTTATTATGATTGTGATGAAAACTTTTAAAACAGATCGTTCCATAATTTTTCAAGATACATTTATTAACTATAAGCTCCCTGCTGTAGAATGAGCACTTGAACTGCTTAAAAGTTTTGTGTGCTTTGACTAAAATGACTTAATGACTATCAGAGTCTTCAGTGGCCATGCTTTGCTCTACTTAACTGAGCTCAACATTTTTAGATTCAATATGGAAGACGATGCAGCATTTGCTTTTCTATGTTTATTTCTCTTCACACAATGTCTCCCAAGATTAGCCAACATACTACAAATGGCAAGAATGTCTTCCATTGTAAGGCAATAACACTATCCAATTGTGTTTCTGTTTCCATTTTCCATTTCACATTTTCCATTTCATATATCTACTGATGGATAATAGGCTGACTCTGTATCTAGGCTATGGTGACCAGAGCTGCAAGAACATGTAACGCAATTAGTAAATCATACAGAGTTTCCACTCTTAATTTTTAAAAATGTTCCACACTGCCTTTACTAATGGCTAAACTTTACTTTTGTATTGACAGTGCCCATTCTCACAAATATCCTTATCATTTGTATTACTTATAACAGCTACTCTACCAGATAAAAGGTTATATTTCATTGTGTTTCAATAGTATTTCCTTCACGATAGCACGGTTGAGCATTTTGTCATATGTTTGTTAGCCATCTGTATGTCTTAATGACATTCCTTGACTTGTTTTTAAAAATTCGTCTATCAGTTCTATTACTGTGCAGAGTTGTAAGTGTTTTATAAAATTTGAGTATTGATGGCTTTCTTATAGGTACCACATGACCTAGAACTATGCTCTCCCAATTCGATGGGGAGTCTCTTACCTCTAGGGACTTTTGTCTTGTTAGAAAGAACATCTTCAGTTTGGTGCACCCTCCTTTGCCTATTTTCACTCTTGTTGCCTATACTTTTATGGCCACTTTAAAAAATACTGTCCAAGACAAGCCATGAACTTTTCTACTTTGGTTTCTTCTAGTGGTCTCATAGTTTCAGACATATTATTTATACCTTTAATCCACTTTTTATTTGAAAGCAGAGCTCACTGATTGGAAGGTTTGTTAGTCAGCGAGCTCCAGAGATCTGCTTGCCTCTGTAACTGCAGCAATAGAGTTACAGTTGTAGACCAGCTTTGAAGAAGGTGCTGTGGTTCTGACTCAGATCACACTTTTACACCACGTACCAAGTCCTGTTAACATCTTTTAGATCTGCTTCTTTCATTTTACACAACTGTTTGTGTGTTAAGAGCTCTTTCCTTTTCAACACTGAATATTGTTCCATTGGATAAGGCACAGTTGTCAAATTCAGATGATCCCCTGGTTGCGTCTAAGTTTTGACAATTATGAAAAACTGCAACAGTCACTAAGTTTTCATGAACAATAGTTTCAACCTACTCAAGTAATATTAAGCAGGTGCTGCAGCTGCAGCTCACGTAAAGACTGTTTAGCTTTGGAAAGTAGAAAAAATGGTCTTCCAAAATGGTCGCATAGGTTGGCACTTACATCCGAATTTGACGTTGTGAGGTAAGTAAAGACATTTCACAGTTTTTACATTTGCGATTTCCTAATGACACAATGCAGAATATCTTCTCAGACTAACACTGGCCACTGGAGAGCTTCTTTAATAATGGATTTGTTCATGTCTTTTGTTCATTTCAATGATTTTTTAAAAGAAGATTTATTTTGTATGTATGAATGTCTGTCTACTATGTATGTTCACCATGGATGAACAGACACTTTGGAGGCTAGAAGATGTTGTCTATCCCCTGGAATCCTGAGAAGTAGTTACTAAGTGGGTGCTGAGAACCAAACCCAGGTCCTCTGTGAGAAGAGCAAGTGTTCTTAAATGCTGACCCATATCTCCAGCAAACTTAATGGATGTCTTTGTTTTTACTTGCCTATGTTTCATATTTTTCTGTACTTTAGACTCAAGTTCTTTATTAAGAAACAAGCCACACAAACATTTTCCTCCAATCTGTGTATTGTTTTATATTTCTCTGAACAGTGTTTTTTTCTGAGCATAAATTTGGTAACTTTATGTTTATTTCCAGACAGCAGGAGCATAAAAGCAGTCTTGCTATATAGTCTAGGCTAGCCTCACACTTACTATGTAACCCAGGATGGCCTGTAACTCACACCCACTCTCCTGTTCTGGCTTCTGGAACGCTGGGATTACAGGCATGCACTTATAAGTACAACTTAAAAGTTTTCATTATTAGCAAATCTTACTTATCTTTTACTGTATATAGAAAGGTGTGAACAATGGGATTGGGAAGAAGGCTCTGTGCTTGCTGATCTTCCAGAGGCTAGAAGTTGGCTGCAGCATCCACACAGGTAACTCACAACCATCTATAATCCCAGCTCTCAGGGATCTGATACTCTCTTCTAGCCTCCAAGGGCACACACACATGTGTGGCACACACACACACACACACACACACACACACACACACACACACACACACACACACACACAAATCGAAGTAACCAAAATGAATCTTTAAGAAAAAAAGCTGCTGCCAAGTCCAAGGACACCTATGTTTCTTCTTAAGCTACCTGCTAAGGGTTGTAGTTTTGTGCACTACAGAGTTTATGTTTTCAGTAATGTTAGTGATAGATGTAAGATCTGCCTCTGGGAGTCTTGTTGCTTTTTGCTGCTTTCAAAAATGTCCAGCAACATTTGTTGAAAAGGAAACCACTCCATTCTCTATTAAGCTACCTTTACTCTTCCAAAACGATGAGTTGAGTACCTATGTATGTGCCTAGTTTTAGGGTAAGCAGTTCACATTATTCAACTATTTGACTATTTTCTGACCAAAATTATATGTCTCTATCTTTACTTATAGTAATAAGCTCAAGTACTCAGTCCTTTAACTGTAGTTTTTAACACTGTGTTATCCATTTTGTATGTTTTGTCTGTCCAAATTTATGTGAAAAATACTTAGATCTTTGGTTTCTTTCATCAGAGTTTTGTAGTTCTCATAGGAATTGTATTTTGTAAGAATAATAATTAAATACTGTAGTTTTATTTCTTGTTACTAATATAAATAGAATTATGGTTGTTTTTCAAACTTCAGACTATAGTTGGTCACTACTAATATGAAGGGGGGAAAGCTTTGTTTTCGTCTAAGTCAATTTGTCCATTTTGGAAGCTGTTAACCTGCACTGCCGGTTCACTCAGGAATTTAAGTTTTATTTCTTCTCAAATCTCTGAGGGGCATTGAAGGCCAGATAGTATAGTTTTACATTCAAGTTTAGCTGGTTAGGGGATAAGATCTTTTTTAGATCAAGATAAAGAAGTTAAGTTATTAGAGTTGAGATAGGATAGATATTGAATTTCATCCAGAAATATAGACCCAACAAGACAGGAAAGACATTTACTTCAAGCTGGACAAATACAAATAGCCAAACCACTATGAATGTAACATTTATGGAACTCATAATTGTCACATGGTTCTCCCTGCTGTATGTAGTTTATTTTATACATGCATAATAAAAGAAATGTATTTTAAAAATAAATAAAAACAAAATTTATGTGAAAAAAAAACCCCGGGTTTTATACTACCCTGTATCCTGAACCTTAATATAACCAGTTCTTTTCATTATTGTCATTTCCTTAAGATTTTTCTATAGTTGCTCATGTTGTTTAGAAATAGAGTTTTATTTCTTCCTTCTCTCTCCACACAGCTTTCCTTGTCTTGTGTTGTTAGATGGTGAAGAGGAGTGGTATAAGAGGGAAGCTCTGCTTTCTTGTTCATGATCTTAGCAGGAAAACATCTGGCTTCTCACCATTACAAGTATGACGTTATTGTGTAGGTTTTCTACATATTTTTTATAAGGTGGAGGAAGTGTCCTCCACCCCATCTGGATTTTTTTTTTTTGCTGAGAATTTAGCATAACTGACTATTTTTATTCATCTACTGATACAGCTTTCCCTTTTGAGTCTGTTTGATATGATGGCTTTCACTGACTGATGTCTGAATGCTGATGCACATTTGTGGACCTGAAATGAGTAGCACTTGACCACAATACATTTGCTAGTTTATGAAGAGTTGTGTTTATGTTCGTGACACCCATGACATTTTCCTTTCTTATGTGTGTGTCTGATATTAGGTCAAGTTACCTCAGGAAATGAAACTGATAGGATTCTCTGATATAATTTTCTAGAAATGCATTATAGAAAATGGGTATAATATCTTCCTTAATTTTTCAGAATTCACCAGTGACTCCATTGCATCCAACTATGTTCAACTTTGTAAGGCTATCAATTATTGATTCAGTTTCTCTAAGAGGTAAAGCTACTCAGATTATGTGCTTCCCCAAGTGTGAGCAATGACAGAATGTACCTAATACAAATCAACCTCAAGCATATGTTAAATACAGGTTTGGTCTCTATTCTTTAGGACTATTGGGGAAATGTTGAACTTTTAGGAGATGGGGGTTACCGGGGAGAAATTACGTCACTGGATGCACATTCCTGAAGAGGATATGAGAACCCTGGCTCCTTCCTGTATCATTTTTTATTTTCTTTCTGGCCACCATGGAATAGGCAGCCTCTTCCCCACAAATTCTTCTTGTACTGTGTCTATGCATTGTGCCATGCCACAAGCCCAAAGCATTTGGCCAATGAATTAAGGGCTGAATCCTCCCAAACTAAACTATAAGTCAAAATAAACTTTTCTTGGCATTGGAGAGATGACTGTAGTTATGAGCACTTGCTACTTGTCAGGAGGATCAGAGTTCATTCCCAAGATCGTGTTAAGAAGATCTGTAACTCCAGCTCCAGGGAGTCCAATATTTTCCTCTGGCTTCTGAGGGCACCTGAACTCACTCACATGCACATACCCAGACAGACAGACACACAATCAGACACACAATTAAAAGCAAATTTAAATAAACTTCTCTCTCTTTTGATTGTTGTAGTTGTTTTTGATGCCAGTTCCATGAAGTCTGGGCTGGCCTCAGACTCACTACGTAGCTGAGGGAGACCTTCACCTTTCTTGTCTCCACCTCTCTGTGCTGGGAGCAAGTGGCTCCACCTTTCCTCTTGTAAGATGATTATACTAGGTGTTTTGGAGTGATAATAAAAAGCGGCTAAAACAATTTTCCCACAAAAAGTGATCTAAATTATATCAACTTTCAAAAGAATTCTTCACAATATTTCTTTATTATCCTCTTAATGAAAATGGGTGAGATCAGTAGTGCCAGTAGCAATTTGTATCTTTTTCTACTTTTCTCTTGGCTAGCCTGGCTTTAAAAATTAATTACTTTATTTTACTTTTGGCAAAGGATCAACTTTTGATTTGATTGATTTCCAATCTGATCTTATTTTTATTGCTTATTTCTTTAGCTGACATTGGATTTAAGAAGTTCTTTTTCAAATAAATTCCTAATGTTCCAACTCCACTTGCAAATCATCCTTTGTCAGCCAGTGCTCTGTACGGAGGAGTGAGTATTGTGTTCCTGCTTGACTACACTCCTTATGAATATCAGTTATAGAGCTGGTTGAAGGTGCCAATGAGTTCAATGCTATGCTTTCCCTTTTCTGATGCCTGAACTTCTAACTTACACATATGAATTTCCTAGGAACAGATGCCCGTACAGAAAATGTTCTTTCACCATCTCTTCAGATACCTACACTTCTCTCATTAGTGCTTTGAAAGTAAGACAATTTTAAATAAATTTTCTAGCACTAGTCATGTTTACATTTTAACATTACCACTCCTCAAATCTCTTGTTCTCTTCTCTATAGGAACAAAAGATGTTCCCCAATCTGAAGTACTTAGGCTCTCTTAGGCCCCGAGGCCCATATGCAAGCTGCTTAGGGACTATGCCCATGTATTGTGCCCATGGCTACCTGCTCTGTGCTAGAGGGTTCTTACCTTGAAAGTTGTGGTGCCATAGAGCTTGGTGGTATGAACCGTCTCTGGAAGCACATTAGTGATATTGGTGATGAATTCCTCCAGGTATTTACAGGACTTCTCCAAGTGTGTTGTATTGATGATTATCTGGACAAGCTAGAAAACAGTAAGCACATGCAATGCTCATTCAACTCTTCACCCACAAATGATGGCTCATCAGGCACTTGAGCAGTCAGCAGGGTGCTCCACAGGCTGCCTTACAGGAAGCCTCCTCAAGAAAACACTGCAAACATCCTGGAGCATCTCCTAGTTCCCCATTAAAAGCGACATTTTTCACTATATAGTAAATATATTCTTTTATTGTTTTTAAAGGCCAAATTTGAGTGGTGGCTGTTAGGCTTCTGCTTCAGTCCGCCTACCTGTGGGGGCGTGGCCCTGTCCAGTATATAAAAGGACAGACCTACCTTGACTCTCCCTCTCTCTTACTTTCTCCTCCTCCTCCTCCTTCTTCCCCCCCCCCCACATACCCCTTCCCCCATGCTTACTTAATAAACCTCATATAATATAATCTCTATTGGACATCTTATTATCTTATTTCTGGTACCTTGTTAACTTATATCTTATTTTAAATATAAAATTGGTGGCCCTATACCGGAAGGCTCTTTCAGAATTGTCTTAAGTCTGGAATCCTTTCTAGACTTATCTAGAACTATCTAGCACACTTCTCACAAACATTTCCTCCTGTTCCAAACTTCATTCTAAATCTCCATTCACTCCTGTCTGAACCCGTCATGGCCATACCTTCAGTCCTAGATTCTAAGCTGAGGTAAATTTCTGCTGCTTTGATCTCTCCTTGGACCCACAGTGGAGCGCAGGTGATTCGCTCTGTCATGTGCTGTTTGAGGAATACACAGTATGGACCAGCAGACTGCTGTTGGCTTGGACTCTGAGTGGTGACCCGGCTACAGTCTGAATGCCCCACCATTGCCATTGCTCCTGATAGACCGTCTACTGTTGGTAAGCAAATACCCACCACAGAGTGTGACCAATATTGGGTCCCTCTGCTGGGAGTGACTTTGAGCTGGCTGTATTCTGCCAGGCATGCACTGGTACACACGTGATTCCTTCAGCAACCTGGCTGGAGCCCCGTGTGACACCGTTTGCAGCCCCACTGCTTGCTCCTACTGCCACAGAGGCTGCCACTCCAGGACCCTAGCCTCCAAGCTCTGGGGTTTTGGGGGACTCGTCTCGGGGACTGTTGGGTTACTCCTGCCTCGCTAGCAGCACTGGGCTGCATGGAGCTGACAGGGTCAGCAGAGAACCTGGAGCTAATGCTGCCTCAGTGCTTCCCTGGCTGCAAAACCCCTGCCTGGTCACTGCAGCCTGCTGTACAAGCATGCCTCTGTGCTGGCTGCTACAACAGCTGAACATCATGGCAGCCTGATAGCATTTTTTTTAAACACATTTTTATTGAAAAATAAAATAATTCATATTACATCTCATTTTCTATCCCATCCCATACATCCTCCCATTCCTCCCTCCCTCCCGCTTTCACCCCATTCCCCTTCCCTATGACTGTGACTGAGGGGGACCTCCTCCCCCTGAATATGGTGCTACGGTATCAAGTCTCTTCTTGGTAGTCTGCTATCCTTCCTCTGAGTGCCATTGGGCCTCCCCAACAAAGGGACATGGCCAAATATGGGGCACCAGAGATCCTGTGAAAGTCAGTCCCCAGTCTCCACTTAACTGTGGAGAATGTTCTGTCCCTTGGTTGGATCTGGGTAGGGGTTTGATGATGGTTGCATGTTTTGTCCTTGGTTCAGCCTGATAGCATTTTTAAATCTGCCCTCCACTGGTTGCTGACAACACTTGGCAGGCGCCATGTTGGTTCAGGACAGAGGAGGTGGAGCATCTTTAAGGGCAGCCACATAACTAGCCGCCATCTTTGTTAAGGGCAACTACATGACTAACTGCCATCTTTAAGAGCAACAACTTGATTAACCACCATCTTTGTTTATCATAAATACGCTCATCAACCCTATTCAAAACCTTGCTTAGCTTCAAATACAATGGTTACCTAACTTTGACTTTCACATGTTTAAGGTTATGCTTTTACCCTGATTCAAAATGGTTTTTTTTTTCTCATTTATGTCTTTACTAATTCTTAGACAAGTAAATAAATACTGTTCCTCCTGTTACCAGCTACCCGGGATTTAACTACAGGCTTCCTGGCTAATGGGCTTGATATGATTTTTTAAAATTATTCTACCATGTTCTGCTGTATTAACATTGATTTTTTTTATAATGTTAAAACTTAAATCATTGTCTTATAAACATATTTATCCTTATTTTATAGATGTGATGTTATTGATCATACAGAAAACTGTTCTGCTCTCTTTATGGACTGTGTTTATACTTTTCAGATTCCAACTTAACAGAGATAAAACCTAAAGTCTTAGTCTTTAATGATTAAGATAAAGTATAAACAAAGTTTGTCTATCTAAGTATTCTTAAGATAGACTGCGGTCTCCCCATCTTAACTATAAGGTTGAGGATGGTTCCTAAACCTCCATGTAGGAAGGAACTGTTAAAAGTAATTTTAAAATCTCTAAAACCTGAGAGGTGCCTTCCCAACAGGCTCAGCTATAGCAAAAAAACAAAAACAAAACAAAAACAAAAAAAAGTATGCTCCAGGCCTTAGCTACTGCCCTGAGAAAACAGAGGCCTACAATTCCCCCTCCCACCAGGGTCCAGTCTGAGCCAGCTCTGCCAGGGAACTGTTTCAGATACAGCCAAAAAAGAGACACTGGTCCCACAGCTGCTGCAGCCAAAAAGGGACACCAGCCACACAGCCTTGCCTGTGGGCAGACTGACCTATAAATGTCAAAATACCCACATGCAGGCTTGTCCTCTGTGCCCAGCCACTGGAGGTTCAGCCAGCACAGGAGCTATAGACAGTTCAGACTTGAAGCTCCTTGACTTCGTGGAGTACAGATGTCTCTTAGATTCAGCAGCCTCACCAAACCCAGGGCAACGCCGCAGGTCTGTGTTAACCTCAGACTTGGGTCACACATTCACACTGCCAGCATCTAGCATGGGAGGTTTCCCAGCCTCCCAGCCCTTCCCAGCCCTCATTATATGCAAGAGACCAAATTTAAACCTCACTCCTAGAGCAACTGTCAGGTTCCTCTGGGATGCCTTCTGAGAATTTCAAATCCCTATGCCCACATTATGGCTGCAACCAATCTTGGACAGATCCAAACTAAACCGTTTTAATTATTGCCAGCAATTGGGTAAAATGGAAGGAAGTCCTTCATGTTCAAACCTTTTCTTTGCTCTCCCAAAAATTTCAAGCATTGTCTCTTTCCTTATTTTCAAGCTTTTCCTCTTTGTTCTCCCAAGAGATCCAAATGTACACCAAATGGGAGTTTTCTCCCTAACCTACATTGTCTTCTGTCCACATATATGTTCCAGTATCCTGCTAGACTTCCTACATCCAGGACATTGCCAAAGCAGCTACCCACAGTGCTCCAGTCCAACCTCACAGCTCATGTCAGCTGGACCTGCATTGCCCCTCCCAGCCACAGATGTTCCCAGACCCTGGACAGCAAATGCAACAGCTTGTTCTTCCAGAACCTGGCCAACATTTCAGCCTCTTAGCCCCTGTCACTGCCTCAATAGGAGGTAGTTAAGACGATTACCTCGGCCCTTATCCATTTACGAAAGGTTGAAATGGTGTGCTCCAGGCCCTGGAAAGACAGCTCCAGGTTCCCCCAGCACCTCTCAGTCGCTATCTATTGCAAGACATGGCTGACATACCATGCCCTCTACCCTAAACTTTTAGGAAAGAGCTTTTCCTTCCTCTTCACCATATAATCTGGACAATTTGTTACTACTTTTTTCTCTCTCTCTTTCCCCCTTACATGGCAGCCAAAAGCTGCTTCCAATGAACCTACATTTATATATTTCAACTTACCTTATATAAAAAACAACTTGACGCTCCTCATTTTTATATTCTAGGAAAAGGGACGAATGCTAGGATTCTGCTTCAATCTGCCTACCTGTGATGTCACTGCCTACCTGCCATGGGGGCGTGGCCCTGCCATATATAAAAAGACAGACCTACCTTGGCCCTCCCTCTCTCTTACTCTTACCTGTGTCTGTTTGTCTGTCTGTCTGTATCTTACTTTAATTATAAAAGTGGTAGTGTATGCCTTTGAGCCAGCACTTAGGAGGCAGAGGCAGACAGATCTCTGAGTTTGAGGCCAGCCTGGTATAAACAGAGAGTACCAGGACATCCAGGGCTTCAAAGACAAAATCTGTCTCAAAAAAAGGCTGCTAGGCTTAATGAAATACAATTACCAAATGAATCAAAAGAATAAACATCCTGTTAAGCAATAAGTATAACTGAAAAAGCAAAGGATGTTTCAAAATTAGGCCTGAGGAGCACAGACATGTTAGACAAATTGTGAGAAGCCAACAACCTAGCTTAGTTCATAAGAGAAAAACCTGAACACAGAAGGGAAAGAAAACAAAATCCTTGATCTTGACAGAGTTTTCCCAATATTATCAGTCTGTTTCTTCAGATATAAAATATAAATAATAACTTCTAAAGAAGATAGTCACTATGAACATTAAATATTTTGTTATAATTAGTGTTCCTCTCTTCTTATACAAAGGAATATTAGTGAGGTTCATTGCGAAGCTTGAGGTGTGGCTCAGTGCTGGAGTCAGTGCTTGGAATAGTGAGGCCTTGGTTCTGTTTCCAGCACACACACAATTACAGTCACAAGCATTGCTAAATAAAAATCACCCTCATTACATTGTATAGGGAGAAAGATAAGAGAGAATATAAGAATTTCACATTTCATTTTGTTATATCATCTTTTCAAAACTGGTCAAATGAGCATAATAATCATTTCCAAGTTACTATAACAGCATTCTTTCAATCATGTAAGTTAAGTGGAACTAACAGCCAGGTCATCTGCCTTTTATCAGAAGTGTAGGATGGCAGCCCTGCAGTGTAGCAGTTGGTGAGTATTAGACTGAATGTCTGATCTGAAATTACTTTGGAGTTACACTCTGAAAAAGGAAAGAGGGGTCGAGGCAGGAGGGGGAAGAGGGAAAGGCAGGTCATTCCCACTGCTCCTTAACTCTGAAACTGTTCACGCTCTTCACAGTCTACTGGAGAGATGGTTTCTTTCTCTCCCTGTATTTTATTTTTCATTTTTATGAGAATATGTGTGGTGGCAAAGCTGGGACAGATGGGGGAATGTCAGTGTAGAGAGATGGGTGACTTTGGGCCTTTGGGCCTAATGAAAAACCTACTACTTTTGTATAGGCTTGGCTTAAAATAAAAACTACAAAGGACCACTCAATGGTTCTGTGGAATATCAAACAAACTATGAGTAGGTCTATAACCAGAAAGTGCAAACTCATCTCCTTTTTAACACCCAGCACTGGGCAGAAACATAGGTCACTCTCAGGACATGAACGCTGGCTTCTACCAATAGCTCTTAAGTAATGAATAAAGCAACCTACAACTCTATGTTGGGTCTGCCTGAAGAACTGGGCAAACAGGTACTTTTGAGACACTAACAAAAAGTACCAAGATGCAGCTGTAAGAGATTCCCTCAGATGAAAAGATGAACCATAACTAAGACCAACTTTCTTTTACTCTTCAGAAGCCACAAGACAGTGAAAATCTGTCCAGAACCCCTTGCCAATCATTTAAAGTATGAGTTCAGAGATGGTATCCTGGATACAAGTCTACTGTCATGTCTCCTACAAAATCACCCCAAACACCAGCCCTTTAACATTAAAATACTCTGGAAGAAAACATATCCCCTAAATTGAGCAATTCCTTACATTCTGTTGATCCTGTTTCTCTCTGAAAGGATAAAAAGCACACTAACCCTTATTTTATCTAAATCAAATCATTCTCTTTAAAATTATATATAAATTGTATGACTTTCACACAATTATATAACAAATCTTAGGCATTTTCACTCTTTCAATCCCCCAGCATCTTCTTCTTTAACTGGAGCCCTTCTCTCCAGCAAGCACACACCCCAACTTCCATGTCTTCATTTTGTGTGTGACCCACTGAGTAATTAGTATTTCTTGCCCAATTTAGGTCAGAGGTAATTTACTGAAGCAAGGGCAACTTATTGGTACCTACATCACTAAAGAAAATGGCACCCCTCCCCCGAAAAGTAGTAGGCTTCAACAGTCCCTCAGGAAGAATGAAAGGGCTGAAGGGGAGGAAAAGTAGCTGGGGCAAGGTTGTCGTGATGTAAACGTCAGAAATGAAAGAGAGTTAAATTGGAGAACTAGAGATTTCCATTTTAAAACTAGCATTACCTATAAGGAACACATTCTGTCTATCAAAAGAAATTCTAATAATAAGGGGAATCATGTCATGCTATAGAACTTAAAAAAAAAAAAACCGGTGGCAGTCAAAAAGAAAATTGTTCTGTTTTGCAGGATTTTGGCAGTTTAAAAAAAATGAAAAAGGAGGCGGCTGTGCTGGGTACAGTAGTAATTTATCATGACTTTAAAAAGATCTGTCAACACAAGAGATCACCATGAATTGCATCAGTGGGCTGTCAGTCACTCTTCAAGTGTTTCACTGCCAAGCACGGAATAGACTATTAAAACATTCCAGGATTATAGCACATGCCATGTCATTTTCAGAGGGAATTCTGCCTGTTAATGAGGTCTCGTGCTCTCCACTCCTGAATGACAGCTTCTACAACCCTGACAAGGCAGAGGCTTTAGAGGCTAACCTTACAAGGCAGAGGCGTTAGAGGCTAGCCTTGAACTGACAATGAAACAAAGCCCTCTGAGACATAGACTATCATCAGAGTCTGAGCTCCTTCCGTGGTATCATTATATTGTTTCAAGGACACAGAATTAGCAATAGACTAGATATTCATTATCTCTCATATAAAGTGCTATGAGAACAGTACAGCAAAGAAAAAATTATAGTGTAAACAGCAACTTGTAAACTAAATGATAGACACCACTGTAGTAACAATCCATTAGGACTCTGAAGAATAAAAACTGAGAGTTTGAGTCTATCCTGGACTACATAGCAAGGCTCCATCTCAAAAACAAAAATAAAAACAAAAAAACCCACCTCATATGAAGAAAATAAATGAACAAATCCCACTAAGAACAAGAAGTTTTTCCTTCTATCCTTTCTAGTATGAAAGTAAATATGAGAGAGCCTTAGCACAGAGTGCCCTATGGCAGTCACTGCCAAGCTCCTCCTACACACCCCCAGGGGACCCGAGGAACCATAGCAGGTACTCTCTTCTGGACAACTCCAGAAAAGAAATGTGTTCATCTTAAATAGCACCAGCCCTGCATCCCTAGCAGGATTTAGTTCTCAACTATAAATTTCTATATGCATATATTTCTTAGATCTACTTTTGTTTTGTTTCCAGAAGCAGAGAATTTACCACCCCAAAACATCTTGGATTGGCCGAAAGCTATAAGGTGAGACGTACATATTTTAATGGCTCCTAACTGCTCAATTTCTAAGGAGACAAAAACCAAATACCTGTAGCAACACTAGTCTCATTCCCAAGAGTGCACTAACCTAAGACTATAAGGGATTTTTATCTCCTTCTCATCCCAGCAGGCTCAAAAATACCAAAGTAAATGGACTACTAGTTCCAATTTCCAAGACTCTGTTCAAAATATTGACTTGAATATAAAGTATCTTAGCATAACTAATATGAGCACTGGCCCTGCTGTTGGGGATGGGGTGGGTGGTATTTGGTGTGTGAGACATAACAGGACATAGCTGGTCACCTGTCTAAATTACAACAGAACAAAAGCAGTTGCTTCAGGTCTGCTTATGTGCTACTATGACCACAACTCTAAGTCTGCATGTTAGCTAGGCCCTACCAACACATATCTGATTTCTGCCAGGCCAGTTACAGCACTTTAAATTAATTTATTGTGAAAATTTACCTATCTTGGTAGGGGAAAAGATATTCCAAAGGGAGACATTTATAGTTTCCTTTCAGGTATCAGACTATTGAGATAAGAGGCCTCAAAGTACAAGAATTTCTCCCCAATAACCACATGCTATGGAAGACTGGTGAGAGATTTCATAGGACTTCCTGCAGAAGAAGCTCAGACAATACTGGGTCAATGAGGAGAGGCTACTAAGTTATGCATACTCCTCGGGCAAGGCCCCGAATATGAACCTGAAGGTCACTGGAACGCTCTGTTCCTCTTCCCAATGTGGCCATACTGAATCAATCTCCTTTCTCTGCTTCCACTATTACTGTTCCTTTGACTGAACAAGCCAGCATGGGTAGTTGAGCCCCACTTGCTAAGGCTGCCAGGACCAGCCTTTGGTTCTAATGGTTGCAATAACAAAAAGAGCAAAGAAACAAAGCTTCCTTCAGTTTTTCTTTTAGAAGAAAACCTTTTCAATTTTTATTTCAAAGCTTATGCTGAGCTAATTTCTGGTGTAGAGCTTAAAATTACTCATACTCCCGGACTTTTAGCTCAAAACAGAGATATTAACATCAATACGGATAAAAAAAATACAGTGAATACATTTTAAATAATAAAACAAATAGTAAAGCATCAGGTATAGTATTACTGAGACTACATCTTGATAGAAACACATTTGATAATAGGACATCTTGTTTAAAAAAAATCTAGTAGACCTGACAAGCACTGCCTGCATGCTCAGAATGCTTAGTAATAGCAAGCAGGAGGTACTGGTATCCTCTATGGCCTGAACACCATTCTAAATACTTAGTATGCTCACTTATAATCCTCAAACAATGCAATGAAACACGTGATGCCTCAACATGAAGCTCAGTCATTTCCCAAAAACACACTACGGATCAGAGGGGCAGCACTGGAAGGAAAAAGTCTGGGTAAAGGTACAAATATACAGTCATCAACTGCTTTTCCACAGACCTGGAAGAAGCAGCTCATGAAGAGAAGATGCACTTGCTGAGTCAAACAGGTATCACACAAGGCTTGAGACAGCAAGTTGAAGCAGGAGCTAGAAGTAAAAGGTAGTATGAAGCAAGTGGAAGCAAGAAAAGCAGGAAAGCAGCAAGAAGGACAGGGGAAGACGGCATGGACAAAGCACAGAGAAAGAGCGAGCGGTGGTGTGCTATAGACAAGGCAGACTGGCAGGGGCAGCTCATGTGGAGGTTTCCACACTGAATCACTTGCTGAAGGAGGATGTCAAAGCGCATGTTGTCAACGAGTTTCCATCACTTGAGTGCTCCCTGACACCAAACCAGAGCTATAAATCTCTGCCTCTCTGGCACAAGATAATTAAATCAACTGATTCGGGGAGAAGAATCATTGTAACGATAGAGCTGACAAAGTATAAATGGTCTCCCCCAGTTGAGATTCAGAAAGGAAGCAACACAATCATTTAATGACAGCAGAAGAGGGTCTGACCCCTACCCCCACCTTTCCTTGTTTGTAGGCTCCCTGGTAAAGGAAAAGGCTAGGCCATTTTCAGATACAGAGAGTGAATGATGACAATTCTATCCCAAAACATAGAAAGCAGACTCAGAAGAACGAGGAGAGGACCCTAAGCCATGGCTCCATGGACTTCCAGCTTCGAGAAACTGCTGTAGTATAACTCCCTCACAGTCAGTGTCATTCCTCTGAAGTTCCTTCTCCACGGCAGCGTTCGCTGGTCTGCACTGTCTTCGGCATGGGATGCTAATATTAACCACTTGATAAATTTCACCATACTCTTTGACTTAATGCAGTCAGAAATGTTCTTTATTCCTAGAGCTACTGACATTAAATCTGTACTAGCTCTAAAAGGAACACAGCCTGCAGCCTCCTCTCCTGAAGAACTTTCCCTAACCTAAGCTCCCACTCTGGGCACAGTACCTTCTTTCAGTGAAGACAAGGTGTGATGTGACTATGAAACCCTAATTTCCAAAGGAAAAGAAATCTCATAACTTTCAAAATTTTAGGACTACGTATCCGTAACTCAAACCTTCAGTTTATACTATGCCACAAATGATTAAAAGGATTTTTCTCCCTTTACCAGGAGAGGCAGTAAGTCATTACCTTCCTCTCTCACACTTCAATGACAAATCACCAAGCTTTCGCTAAACAAGTAACAGTTTACCACTCACATCCAGAAGACATCAAAACCAATAAAAGCCGAGGAAGTCTAACATGGGCCAAAGGACACGAGTGCTATGACCCTGGCATCAATAATAAAAGCAGGCAAAGTGCATGCACAGGACATCTGGTGTGGTCCTCGTCACTAGGAGCTACTTTACCTCAGTAAGGCCAATGTTCTTCCTCTTAATGACGTTCTGCAGAGAGTTGCTCAGAGTCCTGGTCAGCAACAGGTTTGTAGACTTACGGATCATGTCATCAACTTCAGTGGAGCTGAAACATAAAGGATGAGCTCAGTTACAGCCCAGGAAACCAGAGCTGACAAATGAGCAGGCCCAGCATTCTTGCAATAGTGACAGCTGTAGCTAGAATAGCAGCAGCAGCAGCAGCGGTGATAAAAGCAGCAGTAACACCTAGTCAGTACTGAGTGCCAGGAAGTACTCCAAGTAATTTACAAACACCTTGAGACTTTATTCTGATAAAAGCTTACTTTGCCTTCATTTGAAAAAAAAAAAAAAATCTATCTACAGAACTCTGCTTAGTTATTTTTTTATTTTTCACATTTGAATACTTTAAGAAAATGCTGGCTACCTTGCACTCTGAGCTGTGGAACTTCACTTTAAATTTTATACTTGACATACTTACACATCCAACATACACACACACACACACATGCACATGTACACACACACACATACAAGCACACACCTATGACAGAGTTAAAACAAAAAAATAATAATTAGTTTGCATCCTTTTTACCTGCATTTGTCTTCCTCATCACCTAAAACCTGCCCCTTTCAGTCTTCCTTCTGTGTGCTACACTACACAAGTGTATTTGTTTACAAAGATGAATGCAGCGTTATAGGCGAGAGTCTGCATGAGTGAGACCATCAAAGTCTTCTTTTGTTCTGAGAAGTGAGCGACCCCGTTTGAAATTAAACAGTCTAAATAGATCCATTTTCCTGCAATTTCTTGATTTTATTTTTCTTTAGAGGTTAATAGTATCCTTATCTTACATGCACCAGATTTTTAATTGACAATTCATGTGCTGACTGACATTTAGGCTGGTTTCTGTCTCTTGCAACAGTGAGGAGAGCACAGTGAACATGGGTGCGCAAGTATCTCTGTGGCAGGACGTGACGTTCTGGGGATATAAATAAGGAATAGCTGGGTCACATGGTGGCTCTATTTTTCATTTTTGAGGCACCTCCAAGATGATTTTCATAATAGCTATATTAATTTACACCCCACCAGCAATGAAGAAGAGCTCCTCTGTCTTCACAGTCTAACATTTGCTGTTGGATTTGACGGCAGCTATTTAGACTGTGGTAAAGTGTTATTTCAAAGTAACTTTAATGCTCTCTTAAAACACTTCTCTCCCCTTCTCAGTTGCCTCAGAGATGCTCAGCAATGGAAGCACTTACTCAGACAACACAGCCTCCACACTCTTTTCCCTCCCCCCCCCCTTTCTTAAGTTTAGAAAGCCAAAACACACCAAAATTCTTTACAAAGATTTACTTTCACAATGTGAAGAAAAATAAAATCTATGTGTGCACTGTACTTTTAATTAAATGTCAGGATATCATTTTATTATAGGAACCCCCCTGTAATAATAAGAACTTTCAGAATAGCTGCATGCATTCAGAATTTATCACTGGCACAGCTTTCATAATGTATAATCATTTTTAAAACTGTCTGATGGAAGAGAAAATATTCATACAAACAATTATTTTTTAATGCTGCATAAGAAATCTCCATCTGATATTTCTCTGACTTTGTGACACTATGTTTGAGAGAACTGTTGTTATACACATTTTCCACATGGCAAACTAAGTCTATTTGAACTAAGACAGTTCTAATGGAGGAAGTGGTAACTGACTCCTAATTACAGGGTACATATCTTTTGAGGTGGAAGGCAATGTTAACCCAGTAGAAAAAGGCAAATGCAAAATTCCTTCAAGTTGAGGAAATATTTCATTTAAATTGTCGATATGAAACTCAGCACAGGAAGTTTTGGATCAAACAACTTAATAAAATTCTCAAAAAGAAAAAAAGGGGGGGCACTCTAAATAATATTAAGAAAAAGTTTCATTCAAGAACATAGGATTCAAATAAAAAGTATCTAAATAATTTACCCACATTATTTCAATATTACCCTTCCCTCAAAAATTAAGTGACAAAAGGACATTTTGCAGTTTACTTGAAATCATTTCCTGGCAGTAACATACATAATAAGACCTTAGACACTGACCTCTGATGTGAGGTCATCTGATCACTGGCTGTATGAGGGGAGGATTGTGGGGCTACAAACATATTGCTATTCACCTTTCAAAAGTAACCTGATTTCAAGAGGGCTTTTCTTTAATACTAATCTTGGTTTTAGATGGGAAATTCAACTGTACAATTGCCAAGTATCATCCTTTTCATGGGAAGAATGTAATCAGCAGAAAGCCACTGCAGAAAGACAGAAACTTCAAGGCCTGTGTGGGCTACAGATGAGATTCAAAGCTATGCTGGGCAATTCAGCAAGATCTTTTCTCGGCATCTGAATGTGACATCACAGTAGCAGAGCACTTGCCTAGTGCACCAGGAGAGCCATGTTCAACCCAAAGTAGCAGAATGGTTAAAAACAGGTGATTCAACCTCACTCCTAATTATACTTATTTCAGAAAAGCTTGACACATGATATGTTCTGTTCACTGAGTCTTTTTGTAAATTTATCAAGTGTAGATACAGATGCAGTGTTGAGCCTTTTCAGGCACTGTTGCTCTGAGCATCGTGGCTGCTGTGTATACCCTGATTTTCTGCAGCACTTAACACCAGCTGTCCTGGTCCTCGGGTAGATAAGCTCCTCCTTGGATATAAAGGCCTTCCTCTTAGCTTCTTAATACCTTTACTATTAATGAGCAGCCAACTACATGTCTGCCAAAACATATGCAGACTAACCAATAAATGAGCAAACCAACAAGGAGCCTGTGGTGGAGACAGACACAGAGCAGAACAGCAACCCTGGCGCTGAAGACTGTAACTGCCCCATTCTCACTGTAACATTTTAATCAACCAGAATGGAATCGTAAATGTAAGTTAAACTACAATTTCCAGGAATTTTTCAGTGAATTGTTTAAAATGTAATATATACTTGTTATGTCATTCAAAGGTTTTTTCCTTTCACCATCACTATAAAAACACTGACCCCCCAGTGAAAGCCTATACCAAGGCTTCGGAACTCACAGCTGAAGAGTAGCATGCATTTTACAAAGTGTATATTTAGAGAGGGAAGCAGCACTGGACTGCTTCCAGTGTCTCATGTGATACCTTAGATGAAGATCTTCTGAAAACTTCAGGCAGGCGTAGATAAATTCTTTAATCTGGTTGTAAACTTTTGGCACAAATTCAGAGAAAGGAAACTTTTTGGGAAATGGCTGCTGTAAATGTAAGAATTAATGAAAGCAAGTCACTAAATCCATTGTAGACACTTGAAAATTATTTAAGATACAAAATAAAAACCATTTGTCCTACTTCATGAAGTAGTGATTTAGCAGTATCAAATGTACAAAACTATCTCCAAGCGATTTCTGGCACTAAGAAGAACAATATAAGCATGCTTGCTAGTTTCTATGTCACCTTCACACAAGTTATGGTTATGTGGGAATAAAGAATCTTAAGAAAATGCTTCCACAGAATTGAGCTGGAGGAAGTCTGCAGGGCATTTTCCTTTTTAACTGTTTTTATTTATTATTTTAGTTTATGCACATGTGTTTTGCCTGCATGTATGCATGTACACCATTTACACTCAGTGCCCGTGGAAGCTAGAAAAGGATATCAGACATCCTCATATTGAAGTTACAGGTGGTTGTGAGCGGCCATGTGTGTGCTTGGAATAGAACCTGGGTCCTCTGCAAAAGCAGCCACATTGCTGAACCGTCTTTCCAGCCCTCAGGCATTTCTTGGCTTACGATTGCTACGGGAGGGCCCAGCTCACTATGGGACAACAGTTGAGGATGACACAGCAGCACTCCTCCACGCTTCTGCTGCAGTTCCAGCCTCCAGGCTCCTGCCTTCAGTCCCTTCCCTGACTCTCTAGATGATGCACTGTGACCTCAGAGTTTTAAGCTAAAATAAATCTTTCCTCCCCTAAGACAAAAACTGGTACCAGGTTGTAGGATATGACTGTGCAGACCTGACCATCTGATATTCGGAGGCCTGTGGAAGGACTCTGGAAGTTTTAGAGAAGTAATTGAGTGTTTGAGGCTTACTGAGCTGTCATTAGAACTTATTAGTTATGAATCTTGAAACGATGCAGAAGACGGAGTCCTGGCTTATAAGGTTTCAACCGGAAGTTTGAGAGTACCTTAAAGACTGCAATAGGACAATTTGATAACTTGAGCTTTAAGAACCTGTGGTTTTGGTAAGCTGTGGCTGAAGAATTGGCTGTAATTGAAGAGATCAGAACTATTTACTTTAAAAACCTTTGCTTTACTGGGACAATTGATGCTAGTTAGTTAGAGCTTACAAGTTAATGACGATTAAGTAGAAACCGGCATCACTGAGGGCATAAAGCTGTGAGTACTTCCTCAGAGTCAGCCCTTAGAAGCTGTGGTCCAGAGGGAGCCACGGCTGCATCTCATGCTGGCAGCCTAACTTCATAACGTGTAAGAGTCCTCCCAGTGGTACTGATGTTTAAGGTTCAAAGAATCACAGAGAGCAGCTATGTATGGTTTGGCATCATGAGAGGTCAGGAGAGGTTATTGGTTGCAGGGAAAAGCCCAACCTTTTGGAGATACCATGACCATAGTCAACCAGCAAGGATGGTAGAGTTGCCTGAGGCTAGGAAACAAACAGTATAGTGCTGAAGGCAGAGCCAGAGCAGTCGCCCCGACCCTTTGGAGCCCAGAGGATCTTGAGCAAATGCCAGACATCAAACACTGACCTTCTTACACTGTTGAATTGTGGGTTTGATTCAGTTTGATTGCAACTGTGCCCAGTTCTTTAGACATTTTAGAGACTGAGACATTTTAAGTGTCTGAATTTTTTTCAAGTCGGCAGAAGCTTTAAAAGTTGTAATGTTTTATAATGAGATATTGATATTAAGATAAGGGGATAAACAAGAAAAGAAAGGCTATTACTTAATAAGCAATGTATTTGTGTGTCCAATTGACAATGGGCCAACTGTATTGACTAGTTTTTATGTCAACTTGATGCAAACTAGGGTCACATGGGAAGAAGTAGTCTTAAAAAAGAAAATGCATCAATAAGACTGCACTTCCTGTTTACTCAGGTAATTAGTTTTATTCCTTCTCAAGTCTCTGATGGGGCTGAAAACTGGATAGTTTAGTCTTACAATTAAGCTTAGTTGTTTAGGGGTTAAGAAGTTTTTAGGTATAGATAGATGTTTTAAGTTGATAGCAATGAGATATGATAGATACTGATTTTCACTGAGAATTTTAGACTCACCAAGATAGGAAAGATGTTTTCTTCAAGGCTGCCAAATACAAATAGCCAAAACACTAAGAATGTAACATTTATATAATTCCTAATTGTTTTGTGGTTCTTCTTGCTGTATGTAGTTTATTTTATTTATGTGTAATAATGTAAATGTATATGTAAAAATAGAAGTATAAAAATTTTGAGAAAAAAAAAGATATTGGCCTATAGGCAAATCTGTAGGGCACTTTCTTGATTGATGACTGATGTGGAAAAGTCTAGCCCACAGGAAAAGCCCTAGGGTAGCGCTGGATTGTCTAAGAGAACAGGCTGAGAAAAGCATGAATGAGTAAGCCAGTGAGCGACACTATATCAGCTCATAGCTCTAGGTTCGTACCCTCTCTTAGGTCCTGACCTGACTTCCCCAGCGATGAATGTGTCAGGGAACTGCATGGTTTCAAGAGTTCATGACTCTCTAAATAGCACAAGACAACAGTGCGAGCATGTACTTTCATGTTTGTTGTATGCGAGCTGTCGGCGCAGTAGAGGTAGAAAGGGGCTGCTTGAGGGAAATCAGTCTATTCTGTAACTTTGGTAGGAGAAACCACTCAGTGCACTGTCAAAACAATATAATTATATACCCAAAAGAGAAAATTTAAATGTCTGGTTTTGGAAGAAGTTATTTGAACAGTACACCAAACTTAAGAAATTCAAATTTTAACCAAATTGTAATACCCTAGTGATTTGACAAATTCAACAGATGTGCTAGGATCTTAAAGCCTTTTGCAGATGCCCAGTGAGTAATTCCAAACCTCTAAGACCTAAAAGGAATTCTTTGAAGATATTTTAAAATCTATTGAACTTGGGCTAGAGAGACGGCTCAGAGGTTAAGAGCAGAGCCTACTCTTTGAAAGGTCCCAAGTTCAATTCCCAGCTATAATGAGATCTGGTGCTCTCTTTTGATGTGCAGGCATACATGCAGACAAAACACAGTATACTGAGTGAATGGATGGATGGATGGATGGATGAATGAATAAATAAATCTTTAAAAAAATTTTTTTTGAACTGAAGCTTCTCAGTCTCAGAGAAATTAATTTAATGGGGGGAAGGAGAGAGAGAGAGAGAGAGAGAAAGAGAGAGAGAGAGAGAGAGAGAGAGAGAGAGAGAGAGAGAGAGAAAGAGAGAGAGAGAGAGAGAGAGAGAATGAGAATATTTTGCTTTAAAGTATCTCTTACCTTTTCCAGTTCTATATCTTGAAATGGGAACTGTCCTACAACCTTTTTGTATGTCTCTTCACTTGTTACTGGTATAGGACTGTAGTTGTCAGAATCAAGTATGTTTCTATAAGAAAATGCAGAGAGGGGAGGGAGGGGCAGGGAGAGAGGAGGGTGGTTTAAACACAGGGACATTTTCTGAGACAGTCTGATGATTGCATGATTACCACAACTTCACATGAACACTTCCAAGTCCTTACTGTACTCCTTCTACAACTCAGCCATTTGGTTTGGGCATTTTTAAAAGAAAGCAGGAAACTAAGCTCTGAGACAAGTGGAACACAACTGTAAACATGACCTTCTAGTGCCTGTGATTTACAAATGGGAAGAAAATTAAAGGCAAGTAGGAAGTAAATGAAAAAAATAATATTGGAGCTGACCATTTCAGTAAGATATATTGGATTATAATGACAGCTTTAATAGTTTACCGGATAGTGTTTTCTATCTAACTTAGGAACTGTCAGAGATGAAAAATAACTTCTAACAATAAATCCAAGCTATGCTCTTTCTCCTCTATCTTCTGCTTTAAACTAGTCACAAATGTCTTCCAGTAATAAGTTCTCTCTCCTTGAGCACATTAAGAGTTCTCCAGAAGCAGAAAGTTTCCTATGAAAATCCAAACAGAAACCCACAGAAAGAGCACAGAATGCTCTGCCATGCTGCCTCTACTGCCTACAGAGATAACCCTCCCATAACAGCAATTATCAGCATTACACACCTCTAGGTTCTGGAAGTAGATGTAAATCATTAATATAGAAATGAGTTGAACTAAATAATGATATGTTCATGAACTGTGAAGAATAATATTGAACGATGAAGGCAAAGGTTTAAAAGTAAAACAACTTGAAAACAAGATTAGCTGGGAAGGAGACATAAGCAAAGAGCAAGAACTCTTGAAGTTAAGGACAAACTCAGATTCCTGAACTTGTATGCTACTCTGGGCAAGGGAGCCATTTTCATAACACTAGTCCGCCTGACCCAGAGCATGGAAGGTCCTCTACCCACTAGTATTTTCTTCAATTTCTTCAGCGTCCTTATTTTCCATTGTGGAGGTCTTTCTCCTCTTTGGCTAGGTTTATTCCTGGACCTTTTGTTTATTTTCTTGTTTATTATGCTTTTTGAGGATATGGTATACGGGACTGCATCCTGAGTTTTGTTTTTTTCCAGCATGCTTGTCTTAGACTACTTTCTGTATGTTGACTTATGTCCTGTAACTTTGCTGAGGGTGTTTAATGGCTCTAAGAGATTTCTAGTGGATCCAGAGGTCTCATACATATGGAATCATACCCTCTACAAAGAGGAATAGTTGTATTCCTCTGTTCCCATTTGTACTCTTTTTTTTTTTTC
Organism: Acomys russatus; assembly: GCF_903995435.1. Taxonomy (NCBI): domain Eukaryota; kingdom Metazoa; phylum Chordata; class Mammalia; order Rodentia; family Muridae; genus Acomys; species Acomys russatus. The sequence continues at coordinate 13,691,627 of NC_067149.1, forward strand.
CTTGCTGTATTACTGTGGCTAAGGCATCAAGCACTAAACTGAATTAAGATTAAACCAAGAAGAGAGCTTTTCTCACTTCTTTTAGAGGACAGAATCAAAGCCAGAAGAAACTGAAGTGAACCGACAAGACATGTATACCAAGCCAACAGTCCCAAGAGTCTCTTCTAGAAGGAAGTGTTCCAGAATAATTTCCCATTGCTGTATGCATGCTGCAATAACTATATAAAGAATATGCTCCAAATATGGACTGCAATGAGTCATTTCTCTGCTTATAAGAATAACATGAGTTATCAAAAAGTGAGCCAGGCCCAGTGGGACACACCAATAATTCTAGCACTTAGAAGATGGACGAAAGAAGATCAGAAGTTCAAGGTCCGCCTGAGACACAGGAGACACTATAAAATAAAATGTTTGCCTAAGGTTCTACTAGTCATGGTTGCTTAGCTACCACTACCAAACTAAAGTATGACCTTCAGGAAAAAACAAAAACTGTACAATAGAGTAAGGAGACACAAGATAATCTAAATACTATGAGCCAATAAATCTGGCATTTATCCAAGAAAACAAACAGGATATGGGGCTTTCCCAGCACAGTGAGAACTAATATATTTGACACAGGATACCTTGAAAGATCATTTTCAAATCATTATGATTCATTACAATTCTGGATCATAAATTGAAGCAGTCAGAAAAATATAAGCCATGTGCACTTGGTGCTCATTCTGTCTGTAAGGTCCTCAGTGGTGCACACGCATAAGGGAGGGTAAGACAGGAACATCGGAACAGCTGCAGCTCCTTACCGGAAGACTCCTGCCCACTTCTTCAACAAGGTTTCACTATATTGGTCTCTTATTTCCAACAGCATATCAAAAAGTTGATTCACAGGAAAACCATACACCTGAAAGAAAACAGATTATGTTTTCAGAGAAGACTTTTCAAATAAACAGAAGTAAGATTAGGTGCTTAAAGGTGTTTCATTATTTAAACAACAATGAAAAAAGATGAAGCAAACTTGTTCATCTCTACCTAATATCTAGTGTTTAGCTCTCAAAAATTCAAATATACACATCAATATTCCTAGGTGAATCATTAAAAAGAAAATGATAAAAACTAAAACGAACATATAACATCAGGTGAGTCTCCCGTACGGTGACTTCCTGCCCACAGCAATTCTCCAAGAACACAGAAAGTGAAGCTGCTACCATGTTACAAATACTTCCTGCTGCTCTAACATGGTTCAAAGCAGCCACCACTATAAAGATGGAAGTGGAACACACCACAAGGCACACGGTGCCATGCTGGAATTACAAACACTTAAAAACATCTTACTTTATAAATGGTTCATGTAATTTTTCTCTGAGGGGGGAAAAAGGTAGGAACATTTTAAGAGAGCATAAAAGGTCAAGAGAAAGCCCAGAATATGCTATAAAGAAGCAAAAAGAGAGCTGGGTGGTGGCACACTCCTTAAATGCCATCACTTGGGATGTAGAGGCAACCAGATCTCTGTGAGTTCCAGGCCAGTCTGATCTACCAAGCAAGTTACAGAACAGACAGGATTACACAGAAAAACTCTTGTGTTGAAAAACCAAAAGAAAAAAAAAAAAAAAAAAAAAAGAAAGAAAAGTAAAAGAAAGATCTAGCTGTACGAAAGAATTAACAGTAAAAACTCAAAACGAATGAAGCAGGCTTGGGAGAGAGCACAGCAGTTCCTAGCTGATGGAGCCGGTCCAGGACAGCAGGTGGCAGCTGCGCACGTACCTGAAGTGTGTCAGCAAAGAGCACAATGAGGTTCTTCAAGTCCAAGACAAGGTTCGGGTCAGAACAGTAGGACTAAGGGAAATGGGGAAAAGGGAGAAAATATCTCATGAAAAAATTACATTTTTACTTATTGAATTGTCTAATGCACCAGCTGGTACAGGCACTTATAACAAGGAGTCGAACCATTTTCTAGCACGAGGTAGCAAAAGGCTCAATCAGAGAAGAACCGAGGGGGTAGGGTTCACCAGGATGATCTGTATCTTTAACATGTGGGAACACATTTTCAAATTCTTTGGTTAAGGAAAAAAACAAAATGGGGCCCGCAAGATAGCTCAGCAAAGATGTGCGCTGCCCGATGACACAATCCAGAAGATTTGGATTTAATCCCCTGAACACATATGAACTGACTGCAAATTGTCTTCTGACATCACCACATGTACAGCATGTATGCCCCCATCATAGGAACAGACAATAATAATAAATAAACTAAAATACAAAAAAATTTAAGGAACCCAAAATAGATTGACAATTTTAAAATGAGCAATAATAAATACTTTCTATCAAAACGTATGGTATGTGCCTAAAGCCATTTTCAAAGTAACTGTTTATATTTCTTTATATGCACAAACATTAGAAAATATGAAAGACTGAAAATAACCTGACTAAACACTGCACTACTGGCACTATGGGAAATACCACCAAATAACCATAATTATATAATAAAATGAAATTAAGAAAATTAAAAGTGATAAACTGATGATATAAAAAGACATAAAGAATTGAGCATTTAAACCAGATAAATATGAAATCAGTAAGACAGGCATCTTAGGGAATTCTGATTATGCAATAAAGAAAATGGCATTAAACAGTACAAGGGATATACGATAAGCATAAATAAGCAGGAAACAAAATTGTAAATAAGCAGCATATATAACCTTGCCTGCACACATCTGATTGCTTGGCTGGCTAGCCTGGCATACAGGTTCCAGGGGAGGATTAAAGAGTCTATGCTACTAATATAAAATTTCATCAATTCTGATATTCCAGTTTCCTAGGTTATAGCTTTGTTTTCTGTTCTCCATGTAATCTCTCAGGGTCTAATGGCAGGATGCTCAATTTCCCCATAATGATGATATACTTGAGTTTCTCCTGCTATGATGTCTTTCTTTTGTGTACTGTCTCTTGTAAAGACCCCTTGTGTTTTTGGTGTCAAAACTAATTTTAATACGAAATAGCCCCAATCCTCCTGCTTGAAGCTCTTCAACATTATTTGCTTTCTGTCTGTTTGCTTCTCCTTATGTAAAAACTGCCAAGGCACTGTAATGGTCTAGCGTTCCTAGACTTCCTGGGTTACTGACATAACTGGACCTACTCAAGTTACCTTATTTTAAGTTTTCTATTTACATTTTTATGTTTCCCAAATGTCCTTCCATGTGTGTTATTGGATAGGATCTTTTAGTTACCTAGCAGTGGGAATTAAAGCCTATTGTTTACATAACCTAAAGTGCCCATTAAATGCTCTCTGAATATAACTCATCCTTTAAAGGACTAATTTATGTGACAGATATGATGAAGACTCCATGTTTATCTGTCAGGATTTGCTGTCAGTTCTCTCGCTGTCACTCAACGAATCTTCTCCACTTTACTACTCTATTACTGTAGGCCCCTTGATGGACACTTGATTTTCTCTATCACAGTCAGCTATCTTCCAAAGTCTCTATTACAACCACGCTTCTTAGTCATTCCTCTCACACTTTCCGTCACTTTGTGACTATGGGATAGACTTTTGACTTCGACTCTATCTTCTTGAGCATGAAATGACATGCAGCCTTGATCTCTGGACTAAATTTTTATATCCGATACTCACTTTCCAAGGCACCATTTTTATATTGCATTCTGTGGGTGTCTTTTAATTATTTTCTTCAGTTTTAGTTTCTTTCATGTTATGCTTAGAGCATATACAAAACAGGAAATGGCTCTAACTAAAACTGTACAAGTCCCAGTGAGAACTAGCTGAGATGTGCTCTCTAGGACTCATCACTCCCACTCAGGGAAACAGTATGACTTCAATCATTTTCATCTCTTTCTTTGTTTTTCACTTGTAGTTTTATAGCTGACACTTTTTCTTTAGAGCTGCCAAGCTCTTAGTTGCTCTTGCTGAAAATATTATGCATCCAATTTTAATGTACCCACTCCTGAGACACTTATTGGTACTAGGTTAAACATACAAAGTAAGGAAATCTTATTTTATGCAAATAACAATGAGGTGGTAGTCCTGCCAAAAGGAAGAGGAACAATGAAGGACCAGCATGGGCAAGTGTATGAGGAATGATGAGCAGCCAGCAACAAGACAATGTGACATGCTAAAATTTTTAGTAATGTCTCTATTACCTTGCCACTAATGCCTTCTATGAGTTAAGCTTAGCAGGCAGTTGGCCAGCAAAAGCATAGTCATCTCAGCCTAGGCATGTGGAGAGGAAGGATGATTGTATAACTAGAAGCAGAGAGCAATCCTTCAGCTATATGTATAAACGTCTATAGTACATGAGGTATTTTCTGAGTGAATAACCATGAAACACATAAAAATATATATGAATGATAATACACGACTTTGTACTCAGTGAGGAAAAAGTAGGACCTGTATATGAAATACAGAGAACACTACTGGACACACAGAGAATCATGGACAGGTGTGGGTGACTGTTTTGTATTGCAGTTAGAATCAACAAGGCAAGCTCAGTGTTACAGAACTCAGAAATCTAAATGCAGGGCTTCCACAATCTCCAAAGGAGGGTTTCCCAAGGTGTATGTCGACATGAAATCAGCGCAACACCAGGCAGCATACAGACATCAGCAGTAAGGAAGCTCTTCCTGGGCACCCCACATACCGAGTGGGTACGCAATGCAGCGATGGTCTTTGAAAGTGCCATTTCCCACAGTTCATCAATGTAGGCTCTATTCACTAAACCTTGGGTTGTATGTAAAATGTGATCTTCAACCACAAAAAATCTGTGATTGGAAAGAAAAGAAAGCACAGATTTCAGAGATTACAGTTGCTATCTTGACCACTAAGCTTTGACATTAACAACTGCTCAAAGGAAATTTTTTTCTGAAAAAAACTATTCATTATCATAAATAAAATTACTTGATAGATTGAGAACACATCTACAATCATATTATATCTTCTTAGAACCTTTACCAAAACTAAAGTTTCATTTCTAATGTCAACCACATAACCCAACAATTTAAGAGAGGAAAGTACATATACCTGCTAAAGTCTATCTCCAATGTATTTTTAAAATGCAGTGTATTTCAAGAAACTAACAAATTTTAAGCAGATAATAAACATTAAAATCTACAGATTGCAAGAATTCAAATATGCAACATACCAAAATAATTCCCCTAATCAGGCTTATAACTCCAGTGACTCAGGAGGCTAAAGCAAGCCCTGCCTAAGCTTCAGAATGACTTAAATAGGAATTTTATGAGACATTGCCTCAAAATAATAAGTCAGGTTGAGATATTCTTTTAAATTATAAATGTATGTTTTTAAATTCATTGTTGGAGCTTATAGTGCATTTAAAACATATCTTCAGTTACCTTGTTTAAATACTCATTCAAATAAAAAAACTTTAATAGAGAATTTTTTTTAATTATATAAAAAAAAAAAAAAAATCAAAGAGACCAAGGTCTCATGCCTCCTGAAGCTCAGGCTGGCCTCACACTGTCTATGTAGCCAAATGTGACCTAAAGCTATTGATCCTACAACCTCCACTGGAATTATAGGTGTACCACATCTGATTTATGCGTGCTAGGTAAGTATTCTAGCAGTAGCTATACTCTTCAACCATCAATGATGGGCACAACGGAAGCTGTTCATTACACTGAAGCAATTAAATCTGATGAAAGGACACAAGGGAAGAGGAGAAGGAAAGCTAGAGAGAAAGTGGGGAAGGAGAAAAGAAGGAAGAGGTGGGCAGGGAAGCTCTACTGAATAACCCAATTCCACTGCCCTTCTTTTAGCCACGGCTGTCATCTCGGAGTTGGAACAAGCGGCTCGTATACAGGACTCTTTACTAAGTAACCCTGACTTCACACTACTAGGTCCACCCCAGATGAGAACAGCACTGCATGCTGTGGGGCCAGCCTGCCAACACCCTTTTTAAGGAAAGTTGTTTTAGTGTAATTCACTCACAGATTTCTGAGTCATACATAGCTGTTTTCAGACTGCCACTATGCCAAAAAGTTGTGACAAAGCTCCTAAATTCTGCTAGACCAAAAGTATTTTACTGTTTGAAAAAATTCTACCAATGTGGCTGCTTATCTCCGCCCCTCTACCCACAGTAGAACAAAAAATGAAGAAACAAAACATCAAATATTGTTACGAGTCCGTGTTCAGATGTTTCATCACAAAAGTTTCCTCAAAGAATATAATGCTGGGACAAGGAAGAGTTCCTTCTCATTGTTTGTTGAGATGGCATCTCTCTGTGCAGCCCAGGTGATCTTCCTGCACCAACCCCCCCAAGCACTGACTACCAAGTGTGTGCAACCACACCCAGGAAGATGTTCCTTCTAAATTATAAGAAAATAACTAAGTATTTTCTTTAAAATTACCAAAAGAGAGAAAATTTCCCAAGTAAAGGTATGTCTTTTATAAGTCCTCCAAATTAAGTACAGAAATGCCCACAGGTACCTACCCTACAATTTGATTGAAATACTTCCTGTAGCCATCTAAAGTTTCGTGCTGTAATAAAGCAAAGCAAAGTTACTGTTTCTGTGTTGTTATTTTAAGATGTGAAAAATCAGTTATTCTCAGGAAGCTTAAGTCCACAGATAGTGCCACTGATCCTTCATGTTAGCAATGGGAATGAACTGATCAGATACATACTTTGTATTTAGAATAATGGATGGCACATAACAGTCAAGAAAAGTTTACTAGTATTCTTACTTCATGGCAAATCCACCCAAAGTTGTGTCAGAATGACAGCAAGCACACACAGGCAGGTGCACCTGCATATACACACACAGACACACGTATACATGCACAGACACACTCACTCAGCTAGCAGGAAGAAAAGGGGGAAAGTACAGAAAGGGCGAGTAGCAAGCCTACCATGTTAGATGGAGGCTGGAGCACCAACCGAGCCTGTTTTCGCCTCTGTTTTCGGTAGTAATTCTCAAACGTTTCTCGGGCACCCTGTAAACGAGGCAAAAGCAAATAATATAATTGAACAAATTATCCTTGAAATTGGAAAGAACTGAATAGACTCCAGGTGTGGAATATGAAGAATAGCACATATCTCAGAGCCTACTTGTAATAATGATAATAATGACAGGATATAAAAGCAATTGCAACCATTTGCTCACCCTAGACACACAGCACTGAGGAATAGACAAGGGTGACCTTTACAACAAGGTCAGAACTCAAGTTTCAGCAACACCAAGATTAATTTCTGAGTCAATAATCACAAATTCACAAAAATGAAGGTAAAACAAACAGTTTTAAAATGTTATAGTAAGCAAGAAAATGTCACATCAAAATCAAAAAGAATATTCCAGATAAAAGTCAGCTTTCAAATCATTCCTGATGACAGGGGTCAATGGAAAGTGAGACGGGCAAGAGATGAGGATGGCAAATCTTTTTTTCACATGGAATCTTACCAAGAAGGGACAGAACAAAAACAAAAGAGAAAATTCTTCAATATTCTTGATATAAACATTTCCAGTTCTTCCCCATGCAGGGGTTCCCAACATTTTGACACTGCGACATGACAAATGTGTTTGGCTGCATTCATAGCTCTCCCAGAAGACACACCGGACAGGTTTTCTGAACTCGGTATGAGTGGCGCTCAGAACAGTACCTGGCTCATGAAGTCTACTCTCACAAGCTCCGCTCTGGCTGAACAGCATGTACCCCAAACCTACACCCTTCCAAGAAACTCTGGGGGAAGCTTTAGCTAGAACTGGCAATAATTCTGATGTGATCAGTCTGTTTGTGTGATCATGCCCGCTAGATGGTGGGCGGTGTTCCCAGAAGAGAAGACCCAGAAAGACACAGTCAAGGAGAACAGCATGTAGAGAGGCAGAGGTGGGTCAACGCAGACCCAACTGAAGAGCACCAAGAACTGGTGGGACTCACAGATGCCAGGAAGAAATAAACAAGATTCTTTCCATAGTGTCAAAGGGAGTGTGGTCTTCTAAGATGCTTTTAATTTGTAATTCAAGTTTTCAGAATTTGGATAGTACAAATTTCTGTTGTTATAAGCCATATAGTTTGTGGTACCTTGTTACAGCAGCTCTAGAAAAATAATACAAATTGAGAGGATTTTGTAATAACATGCCTCATTGTGAATAAATGTTCTTAACCCAAGACTTTTCTTAATAAGTAAAACAAGCAGAAAGATCCCAAAGAGCACTGGGCTCAGACCAGGTGGCTACATTCAAACTATGGTTCTACCCTTCCTGCCAATGTAAGTGTTCTGAATCCCTGCTGCTAATTTAAGTTTCATTGTCTATTCACTTAACTTTCACCTGTGCTTGTGCAGTGTCTTTTTCATTTGTGGAGATGGCAACCTTGAGCAGCTGCTACATGGGCTCAATGAGCTATAACACTCTTAAAACAAGGTCTAATCAATAACAAGCACGTATATAAGAGCTTACTTTTTAAAAAATAAACAAGATGAACTACCTCTCACAGGCAAGCAATTATCTAGGTCATTTTCTTCCATAACCTAAAACGTTGAAGAAGTTTATTCATCATGACTTCTTTGCTATATTACCATCCACACTGAACCTGAACTGGAAAAACTAATTTAAGTCACAACCACACAAATGTAATGCAGTTTGTTGGTGGGCAAAAGCCTTTGGTAAAGAGGAGGACAACTGCTCTTCAGGCTAACCAGCAGCTGGTACTCATTCCACTGCAATGCAAAGCGACTGAAGACAAGCTTTTAAAAAGTGTGGCATGCCAGGGACCAGATCTCGGTACATGGCCTTGCAGCAGCAGGGGTCTATTACCACTAAAGTCCAAGCAGACATCCCTTATCTAGGCCGCTGCCCAGTGGCATATCAATATCTGAGGGCTATGCAGAACTGGACCCACCCCTAACCTGGGCATCCTGGGAGAGCTGGTCCTAGAAGCACAGGAGCAAGAGAGCTAACCCTGCTCCTAGCCAGCTGCAGTACTCAGGAGAGTAGCCCATGCATTATGGGAGTTGCAGGTGAGCTAGCTCCAAGGATACAAGCATGGGAGAGCTGGCCCTACCACTCATCTCCCATTCAGTGGCATGGATGAGGGAGAGATACCCTCCCCCTACCGCCCAATCCTCACCACTTGCCCCAGCTGGGTCATGAGAGCAGAAGAGCAGGAGAGATGTCCCTGCCCCTCACCACCCCAGCACTTGGGAGAGAATAGGTCCTACACTTCATCTAGGCAGAACAATAGAGCTGGTGTGGGGGCTCTAGGTGGTCCAGCCTTGAGCACAGGATAGCTGGCCATGCCTCTTGTCTTCTGGGAGGTGGCATGGACAAAGAAGAGACACCCTCCTGTCCTCCCTTGTCCTTCACTATCTGTGGCAGGTCACAGAGCTGGCCCCGGGGGTATGAGAGTGGGCTTTGTACCTCACCTGGGCAGCAAGTAAAGCTGGCCCTGGTTGTGGAGGAGGGATGCTGGTGAACTGGCCCCAAGGGAACAAGAGTAGGAGAGCCAGCAAACTGACTAGCTCAGTCAGATACCTCTTAGGCCTAGATCCAGAACCTTGAATTGGCCCACCCTAACATCTACCCCACTGATGAACTGCTGGTGTGCATGAAGGGGCCAGGCCTACAGATATAAAACTGCAGGATCTCCATGACATAAAAAAACAACTAGTCCCATAGGCTCCAGCATTGACAGAACAGCAGAAGCTAGAAGTCTCATACCAGACCAATAAGTCATTGCAATGAACATTTGCAAGCAAAGAAGTATGGACAAAAGAGTATACTGTGGGACACACTGTGACACACTACAGGTTCCACAGGGAGATTTTCTTCTCTCTGTTATAGGAGGAAGCTGCAAGGGTAGAGGGTGGATATGAGAGGAGGGGAGATGAGTGCAACTGGGGTGCATGGTGTGAAATTCACAAAGAACCAATAAAAAGTTTTTTTAAAAAGAAATGTGGCATGCACTCAAAAACCTTCCTTAGAGAAACTGGAATAATAATAATATAATTTTTATCTGTCATGAAATATTACCTTTTATGTTAAAATGTCAAACTCAGTTTCAGTTCACAGGCTATATAGATATAGGTAGCAAGGTGAACTTTGCCCCTGGATCATGGCTGTAAAGCCCTGTGCCCTTGAAAATAAACATCTTGAACTGCTAAAGTGATTGTCACTGTCTACGGGTATTTCTTATGTATGAAATGAAATTACATATTAGCATGGCTATTTCATCACTTTTTTCATCCACCAGTTAATGAGGAAGGAAATTATTCAAATTATTAGGTAACAAGTGGAGACTGCCATTTGACTTGCTAAAGTTATTCCCTACTTGTCACCGAGTCATAGGACAGTGACGTTGTTGAATGTCAGTTACATGCTGTATACACTGCAGGGCTTTTCATTTTAAGGTTAACAGCCTTGAAGGACCTTTATTATTCTAGTGTGACATTACCTATTTAACATGCTTTAGAGCCAAGATACACTTAATTATAAATTTAAGGAAAGCCTCCATTCTAATTAGACCATCAGGTACTAATTTGATTTCTTTGTTGTAAATGACACAGAATATACAAGATAAAATTCTATATAAAAATCAGATTCATTTCCTTTCTAATATTCCTTAAACAGAGAATGGGCCAACTGAACTAATAAGTCTCTCTTCCTCACTTACAAAAATGAGTTGGATTTTCCCTGGTGGTATTAAAGAATTCACCTTGAAGAATTCTATTCCTTCTGCCAATTTTGTCAACTTGGTTTCTAAAGGTGGGATTCAAGAAGTGGGCATCAGACCATTTTAGAAGCAGGCTACTATATGAACCATGGGGTTTCATTTCAGCTCTGATCTCAGAACCAATAATAGATTCTACAGGTTTGAGAAAGGGAAAAAATGAGGGGAGAGAAGGGGATAGTTTATTAGTAGAAAACATCTGGGGGGTACCTAACAGCTATGTTAATTGAAAAATTAGTGAGAAAAGTCTATTCCTAGAAGCAACACTTAGAGAGACTCAAAGGAAACAGCTCATCGTACATTTTAAAAATGTAAAGAGGTTCTCTATGGTGAGGTGCAGGGACAGCTAGGGACAAAGCTGTAGGAACTAGTGAATTCTTTATAAATAAAGTTATATGGCAATAGCTGTAATGACAGAAAGAACTCCCTGCATTTTAGATCTAAGTGTACAGAGACTAGAATGAAGAAAAGAAAAATGAGATTCCAAGAGGTCAGGCAGGAAGTCAGACAGGTGGCACAAGGCTGCTGTCCCACCACTGGGAAGCAGGCAGGCAGGAGAGTCATACGCTCATGAACAAGTGGATGGTGGGCGTGGTGATAAGAACAGGGGCATTTCAGCATTTCCAATCTGGGTCAATAGTTTGATGGCATCTCATCTAAAGACAGGAAGCAGAGGGAAAAATACAGGCCATCTTCATTATGCAAAAACTCTGTACTTGCAAATTCATCACTTGTTAAACGTTAGCTCAACTCCAAAGTCAATACTCATAGCTCGTTCATAGACATTCACAGCTATGTGTAGAATGTCTAAAACTTCAAATTGTCCAATACACATGTTCCTCACTAAGGTCAAACAAGGCAATATGCGGCCTTTTGTTTCAGTCTCATACCATAAACAAGTATCACTTTCATGGCCTATCCAATGCCACATTCTCTGCATTTTTCTACTTTTTGTTCATTATTCTGCTCGTTAAAATGGCCCTTACCTATAGCATTAAAATGATGTCCAACGGTCCTAAGCCCATGAAGGCTTACAATGACTTACAGAGAAAGCCTGTGTGTTATACAAGCGCCCCAAAACATTATTATAGTGCTATTGGTCAGCAAAGCAACAATATGTTAATTAAGATCCTCCCCCGCCCCCACCTCTCTCTCTCTCTGCAAGGGCTGAAAGGGTGTTGTTTTGACACAAGCTCTCATATAGCCTAGCCTGGCCTAGAACTCACTGTGTAATTGAGAAAAGCCCTAAACTGATCCTCCTGCCCCCACTTCCTAGGTGCCAAACACAACTAAAGAAAGATTTGTTTAAAAGTAAAAGCAAATAAATAACTTAGATACAAGGTCATCAACTGATGACAATGTGACAGAAGGCCACAGGAACCTAATAGGGCATTTCCTTAAGACCAAGGTGCCAGGTTCATACACTTCGTGTTCCCATTGCCTCTCACGGTCTCAAGCTGTTGAGCTCCTCACCTCACTTGGTATTCTACTTACTAAAGTCAAATTTCACTTACGTGTTTAGTATTATATAATATCCCGAAAGAAGCTTGGGGTAAATGGCAGTGATTGTTCCCTGAACCAAATCATCAACCTTAACATTAGATTTTGCCAGGAAATAATACACTTTGACACACTCTACTAGAAATTATTCTCCTTTTTAAAAAATATATTTTGCTACTTGTGTTTTAGACAGTATGTATCATGTTTTAAATTGTTATTAATTATAAAAGTAAAATATGACTTTTAGAAAAATTAGGAAACATGAAATAGGCAACAAGAACACAAAAGCCACCCACAGTCAGAACACTTGGTGATGGTTACCACGCACTGGTTTGGTGTGTCGTCCTCTAAATTTATCCTCTTGGGAGTCTCTACTTCACACACAACATTTCCACAAAGACATAGCAGTGCACTGTAAATGCATGCGCCTTTCCCTAAGGTCTCCATGGAAAGCATCCTTCAACAGCTTTATCCACAACACTGTCCCTACTTGCTTTCCCTAAATAAATATTCTCCAACCACACAAATGTCAGAATCACCGGCTAAATGTTAGAAAATTAGAATAAAAACACAGGTTTAAAAGCTCGAATTCTTCTCCATGTGTTCAAATACTTACCTAGACAGGAGTGTAACACAAACAGCGAAAACTGCCAGTGTGGACAAGTGAGCGAGGCTTTGTGTTTAGATACATAAGAGCAGGAGGATCAGATTCTAAGTAAGCTCAAAAACACATTCTGCAGATACAGGTTACAAATGTATATCACCAAACAATTAAGATCATGCGGCCCCAGGACTGGAAGAAAGAAAGGTCAAACAAAAGCCTTTCTATGCATGATAAAAATGTATACTGTAGCTAGCTAGCCATACATTTCTGTGAGCTCTGCATCTGTAGTTTCAAACAACTATGGGTCATAAACATTCTAAAATGGAAAGAGGCTGGTAAGATGGCTCACTGGGTAACTACTTAAGCCTGATGATTCCCAAACTGTCCAAAGATCAGTACACATCACTGTGACTTGTGTGCATGTACCCAGATGAAAAAGGAAAAAAAGAAAAGAAAAGAAAGAAAGAAAGAAATAGATTTTTCTTTAAATATTAAAAAAAAAAAAAATCCACAGAACTGTGTCTGTACTGAACACATATAGGCTATTTTCCTGGTTACTATTCCCTAAACAGTAAGTGTAACAATTCCTAACACAAATTTGCATTGTGTTAGACAACACGATTAATCTGGAGGTGATCACAGTGTCTGATGGATACGCACAGGTGACAGGCAAAGCCACAGATACTATTTTTGACAGAGGAAGAGGGATAATCCTCCTTAGAGCCTAAGGAAAACCATGCACAGACACCTATTTCATATCTTATAAACAATAGGGAAATCTTCATATAGTGGTATAGAAGGAAAAAGCTGACATCAAAAGCCTCCTCATATGGGCAATATGTCTACACAGTATGCAAAGTAGGGCAGACCAATATCCTGTGATTGTGACATATTGACTAGGCCAGTGCCTGACTACAGAGGTCTTAAAGGAGCACTTTTTTCTGTGGTATGTAGTCTGTGAAAGAATGTTTTTTACAAATCATGGTAACAGAAAATAACACTCAGACTGAAAAACAAAGACACCTAGACAAAGAACAAAGGAAGTGAATGGGAGAACGGAAATGCAGACCATTGTTCTTCCGGCTTGTCTACAGGAAGCAATATTTCCATTTCGGCAAAGCCTGTAATTTCACCACCCTGCCTGCAGCTGGAACACTCTTTTAACTGTCACAGAAACCAAGTGTAGACAGGTTTATTCAGAGTTTAAAAGGGGGGAGGGAGTGGGACCTTAAAGGGCGACTTTAATTTGTGTCCATCTGTAAAGGGGAGCACTCTTCCTAGGGCCCCATAATGATGTTCAGCGGGATATTACACTTCACCAGATGGCTAATTTGCACAGCAAGCCCAAAGCAGGGTTTCTTTCATTAGAGCTGCCCTAAAGATCAGACTGCAGGAACATGTGTAAGGAACAACCCCGACATGCCCCCTATTGCTTAAATCTAGAAACATTCCATTCCCAGATGTAAAAACCCACTCAGAGTGCTCCCCCAGCAAGGTCACTCAGGAGTCAGGATGGTGTGTGTCACAACTCTAGGAACCTACTTTAGGGGTCAGAAAAATGCCTGCACCTCAAAAGCCACAACAATGTCAAAACATTTCAGAAAATAAGCTATGAAGAAAGGGTAATTGCTATGGTAGACAATTTATCATTAAAAATATCACTATTTTCAAATGCCTCCATTTTTATTTTATTCAAAATATTCAAAAGACTACAAAAGGGAATCTACATAAACTTCTGACCCTTCTAGAAAATAGCAGAGGCAGTCTGATGTTCTGGCAGCGTCCTGTTTATTTTTCAGATGCCCATATAACCTGTGTTTGTCTTGGCATTTCCTCCTGCAGCAATACCCAGGCAGGAGGCACGGAAGAGCATCCCCTCTGGGGTTTAAACACAGAAAAGAAAGAACGCTGGGGTCTAATGATTATGGAGCAGAGCCTGTGCTTTTGAAGAAAGTAAACATCATGATTAACAATCTCGGTCTTTATAATTAGCTTCCCCGGTGCACGACAGAGTGTTAATTTATTAAATATTTTCACAAAGAGTCTTTTATTATCAGGTTCAGTTCAGCTGGCTCCTTTCAGAGCATTACCAATTACAACCAATAAAGCTCTAATTGATGACTGCTTTTTATAACCTTTGACCTAAGATGATAAACAGTTGTACCTTAAAGTGAAAGGGTAAACCTCAAAGGGAAGGGTGTCTTAATCATGCTTAGTAAACCAAACCGCTTAGAATTACAACCTACTTACCTGGCTAGAGCAAAAACGCAGATTTCCTCTGTGATTAGGGTAATTGATCAGGCAAAGATTTGAATTTCACTTTTAAGGTAAGTGTTCTTTTTGCTATAAACCGCTAGCCTGAATAACCTGTATGTAACTGTACACCTTATGGACTAATTACTTAAAGAATAAGATCCAATCAAACTCAAGTCAATTAACAAGAAAATTCAGAATATGACAAAATTCAATGCAGAACAATTAGAATCTAAGTCACTATACACTTTTGAAAGCAGTGTGCTATGAGTGGTCCCCACCCTCAAATCCCACCTTTTGATTCCATGGCCTCTGATGTACCAGGAACAACCAAGGATGTGTAAGAAGAGGCAAGCATGACCAAAGACAAAAATGTCTGTGAGGATTTTCCATACAAAATAAGCAGGAATAGTCATTCCATCAGAAAGAAGAAAACGGGGCATTTCTGCATTCTCTCCAAGGAATCATTCCCAAAGTTGGTAATCGTCTAAAGTGAATTTTATGCTCTAATTATTAAGGAAAGTCTCTTACAACCAAACTCATTTGTGTTCAGCTGGTAAAATGCTAACGTGCTTTATAATTTCAAAGTTGAAGCTTCCCCAAACAAATTTCCTAACCTGTTTCATTTGTGAAAAATGAACAGAGCCCCTGCCTAAGAACTAATAGGGAAGTGTGCCTTCTAAAAATGTAAGTAAACCAATACCATCTTATAGATGAAGGCAATGAGAGATTTTGCAGTGTCACAATGAAAGGTAAGTAAGGGCTTTAAGGTAGAAGGTGTAATGTGAACATTTTATACAGAAGGCATCAGAGAGCTGCAAAGTGACTCCCCGACAGCTGCAAGCAATGTTAGGAGAAGCACAAAGTCTGAGGCTAACATTTAGAAACTGAATTAAACACGTTATTATCATGATGCCCAAATGTAGGTAATGGCTGCTTTATTGAAGAAATATGGTGCCTCCTGAAATTTTAAATCATATTACACACACACCACACACAGACACACAGCATTTGTACACTTAAGTAAGGATTGGTAAGTTTTGTATAAATAAATCTTATTCCCTGGCATACACAAATTTTTTTATAGAAACAGACAAACAAGAGTCTAAAAATATATAATCTGTCATACTGAGATTTAATTGTTCTTTAAAAATGAGCAGAATGACTTAAATTAAACAAACTGAAAAATGATAGGTTTATACTTGGTAAATATACAAGAAATAAGAGAAGAGAGAGGTAAAAGTTGAACAAAGTGTTCCACTGGCATTTTTAGTTGAACTTTCTATCATGAAAATTCTACATCTGCATACTGCTATAACAAAAGAGACAAAATGCCACCACATTTCATCTGCTCCCCAACAGCAAACACCTTAGACACCGATTACATTATGTAAGGGCATTTACAAAATCATGATGCACATTTTCAGTGTACAAGAATCTCCCAAGTTCCCTTTTATAGCTCTGACTGCCCTCTGACCCTGTCTACTACAGAGTTCTTGGTGACCACCATCTTCAGTCTATAATTCTGTCACTTTAACAATGTTACATTATGGGTTAGGAAAATGACTCAGCAAATTAAAATACTTGCTACTCAGGAAGGCAGAGGCAGGTGGATCTCTGTGAGTTCGAGCCTGGTTTACAAAGGGAGTCCAGAACAGCCAAGGCAACACAGAGAAACGCTGACTCGAAAAAATAAAAATAAATTTATTTTATTTATTATAAATTAATTAATTAAGTACTTGCATGCAAGTATGAAGACTGAATCCCTATAACCCACATAGATGCCTGGCAGGCTGCATGGCCCACCTGTAACTTCACACACTGGGGAGGGAGAGACAGGAGTCTCTGGGGCTAGCTGACTATCCAGACTAGCAGAACAGGTAACCTCTGGATTCAAGTCAGAGATTCTGCCCACTGAACAGTGATACAGGAAGGCCTCTGACATCAGCCTGGCCCTCTGCATGCACACACAGGCATATGCACATGCATGTGCCCATCCACACACATAAACAAACATACACAGGAGCATGCACACCACATTTAGCCACATGCCACAAAACTAGAATGTCTCTTTAATAAAATTATGAGATGTTACTTTCTGGGATCTCCAAGCTGCTGACATGTCAATGTGCTTTTCTTTCTACTGCTGAAGAACACACCTCCATTTACTTAACCTTTCACCTACTGTGGAACAATTATGAATAATGCTGTTATAAATATTCCTGTACAGACTGCAACCCAAAAGGAGTAAATGCCCAGGGGTGCCTTTTGGTTATACATAAAGATTGGAAAAACACTGCACTGATTCCCAGAGTGACTCCATCATTTAATCACCACCAGAGTCTGTGCCAGACTTTGATAGTACCTAATTTGTACATAAGCACGACACTGGCACTTAGCGCACAGGGCATTTTCTAATTTCAAATGAGTGTGGAGACGGCACATCCTTCTAATGTCTTACCAAATTATACTAGCTGTTTATCCATAAAGATAATTTCCATGAATTTCAAAATTGAAATAAATGCCATTTATATAACTTTAGTAGAAATATATGAATCAATAATAACAATAACAAAAAGTTAAGGGGAATATCTCAGTTCTAAGTATTTTATCAAGATGAGGTAATATCTAGGTTCATTAAAGACTTGCAAAAAGAATGACACTGAATCTCTAAACTCGAAGCAGCTCCATGTCCTTCATTGTCCATAAAAGTAAAAAGAAACAAATTACTAAGAAATGTAACAACAGTTCTGATTTTTAAACATGCACCTCAACCAAACTATCTGCTTCCATAAGTGTGAACACTCCCTGATTATACAGAAGTGCTACCTAGCTTCTAGATGCAGGCAACAGTAAGTTCACAAGTGCCTGTGAAACTCACAAGGGGTCATTTTTCCCTTAGCAACTTAGAAAATATAAATTCAATATTAACTCTAACCCAGAATTTCTGGGAATAAACACAGCACTCCAAGATTCTTTTTTTTTTTTTTTTTTTAAAGGAATGCCAAATAATTATCCCCTTTTCGGGGGGTTACATGAGAGACAACTTTAATGGGCATATTTTTTAAGTGAC
The DNA here is from genome assembly GCF_903995435.1 of Acomys russatus. NCBI lineage: Eukaryota > Metazoa > Chordata > Mammalia > Rodentia > Muridae > Acomys > Acomys russatus. The sequence goes on from NC_067149.1 coordinate 13,709,744, forward strand.
TTTAATAATTCCAACTAAGCACTCGTCAAAGTAGTAAAGAAAAAATATCTAAAATACCTGCTGCTAAAGGAATTTGAGTTCAGGTTCTAACCTTATGACTTAAAACCCTGGTTTAACCCCTAGTTACATAATCATAAGCAATTTATTTAATATCTCAAAAATACCTCAATTGTATCCCTGTAAAATGAAAACATCTACATATACTGTCAGGGCGGTAAAAATGATGCTACTTTGAGGATTAATACAACCTGCAAAAAATCACATATGCTGGTACATAGCCTACAGGAATTTCTCACTAATAGAGTCATTAGTATCATCCTCATCATAAGCTCCTACAAACAGGATCTCTCCTTCCCTCCTGATGCAACAGCATATGATTACATACAAAAAACAGTAACATGATGCAGTTGTTAGAGGAGAGTAAACTGTAATGAAAATATGCCATTATTGCAATTAATTGCTTATAAAAAGGACATCAAATGTGTCCAGAAACAATAACTGTGAGGAAGCCAATGAAACTGTAGTGAAACTCTAAGTCACGTGGTTTCTTCAAACATTTCTTTTTTATTTTTAAAACAATGAACGAAGACATATAGAAAAGACATTAAGGTATTTCCTTAGTACCTTTTCTGTAACACAGCATCTATCTCACAGGCATTGACACGTCCACTGGCTAAGTTCTCTGGGTCAGGATCAAAAGTGACTAAAGCAGACAATGGGCAGTGATTGGCACAGACCCTGCCTGATGCTGAGATAAAGAGCACAAAAAGAGGAGTAAAAGTACTTCCTAGATATTGGAAGGTAGACACTGAAGTGGTTCCTGTCCTAAGCCTGGTGCTGGCAAGGCTAGAGTGAGCAGAGCGGGCAGCAGGAGGACTCACTCACTGTCCTAGAAGCTTTGGTGCCTTGAGATCAACTCCCACATACCACTACAGACATAGTAGCTGGCTATCTGGCAATGCCCCGCCCTTAAGGCACCAAAGACACAACTCCAGGGTCACTAATGTGCACAGCAGAAACTCTCAGACAAGCATGGCTGAAATGGTCAAGTATCTAAAGAATTACAGTTATACCTGGGAAGAAGGGAACGTTTGTTCTTTTCTGAATGGGAGGGCTCACCTGAAGGCGGAGTCTGGAATAAACTGCACACTAGCCTGGCATGCCAATGATCCATTTGTCAAACTGTGGGAGGATGAGCTATCCTAAGGGGAGTTCAGAACGGCCCTGGCCCTGCCTAACTGGGCAGGCAGTGGTCTTTTTAAAACAGCACCTGACACTCCCCACCTGATTTTCCCAAACAGGCCGTAGAGAGAGCAGCAGAGAACATGATAAATTTCAGTTAAAAAATCATGACAAAACCAGAGCTACTTCACCACTAGCACATTATCAGAGTCCTCATCAGGCCACCCTCCGATCTGTGGAGAAAATAGCTCAACAAATTCTGTCTGCTCAGCAGCTCTCTCCACCCACTACCTGTTATATGCCAAGACCGATGTACTTTACTGGACTGCCTTTCTCTAGCTCTATACAGATGACCGCCACTCCATTGCCAATGTGAAAAAGTAGACGATGACTATTATTTTCAGTGCAGTCTTTCCACAAACTACTAAGAGCATTACTCTATAACTTTCTATAAATAGCTTTCTCGGACTCCAAGGACAAGAATTAATGTAAAATAATACCATGGATTTACTTTTCAGGAATAGCTCAGAAAGTATGATTGTTGAAAAGCCTTTCTTGCTAACCTTACAGCATGTTATCTACAAAGGAAACATTAATGATACACAGAGTGAAAATATATTTCAAATTTAACCCCTACATTCAGGCCTGGGCCCCAGTTTTGCCCACTGTAGCCCTCAGTCCTCTCAGCGCTCAAGTCAGCTCACAGGCTAGTGCCTTGAAGCTCCTTTGGGATTGACCATGTGTGAAAGTGCTACTTAAAATCACAGAGCTGCTGGGTATAAACGGGCACAGCAGTGTGGGATGCTGACTGTAAAATCTAGAGCCATAACACTCTGAAATCGGGGAAAGATAGAATTATTGCTCTTTTTCATCAGGAACATATTTGGCTCTTATGTATTTCATACTTTCAAGAATTAAGGACACAAATATAAGACTAAAACATATACTTGATAATTTGTGCTTGCTGCTAAACAAAGGATATTTCACGGAGGCAACAGAAAACAAGTAATTTCATTTATATTGAAGTGAGTAAGGAGGTAGAAAGCTGAAACAACGCATGGTTCAGTTTTAAAATCATATAGTATAATTGTCCCTTAAAGGTGATGTATTTAGGGGCTGGGGAGCTGACTCAATTGGTAACGTGCTTGCCACATAAGCATGATGGCCGGCACTCAATCCACAGCAACCACATAAAAGGTGGGTGATACAATACATACCTGTAATTTCAGAGAGGGAGGTTCCATGGAGCTTGCTAGCCAGCCACTGTCGCCAAATTGATAAGTTTCAGGTCACAGTGAGTGACCATGTCCCAAAAATAAGGTGAAGAAATGATCAAAGAATAACAGCAGACACCAACCTCTGACCTCCATATAGCCCTGAACTGTGTTTTTCTTCCACCTGCCTTCTCCTCCTCCATGTTCCTCATCCTAAGACCTTGGGTGTGAATATCTGCATGGATACGATTGCCCTAGCATCTGTCTTTGTAACCTTCCTGACTTTGCTGGGAACCTTTCTAAAGTTTGGTTATAAAGTATGGTGTTTGCTGTGGACATTTCATGGACATTCTTATCACAGTAAGAAATAAAAACTAACAGATATATGTGATAAGAAAACAAAACAAGTGGACCATATAGAGAAAGAAGGGAAGCAGCGGTTATGAAGGGAACAAATGAGAAGAAAACATAATGACTCATATGCACATAAATATTATAATGAAACCTGAGACTTCGATAATAAGAAACTTCCATTCTCTATGGTAGCCATCTCATGACCTATGTTAATTTTCAATCTCAAAACATAACAACCTTCTTTATTTTATATTCCTTCAATGTATGAAAAGTTATAGAAGAAAAACCAGCATTCTCAGACTGAGTGGTTTTCCTTAGTAAATACACTGCAAAGCCAAGGAAAATGAAGTAACAAAAAATAACAAACATGCCAGGCATGGCCCACTTAAGGGTTCAACCCAGCACCCAGGAGGCAAAGACAAGAAGCTAGTCTGGGCTATAACCAGCACCAGTCTGAGCGATACCTAGCCTGTTTCTTTTCTTTCTTTCCTCCTCCTCCTCTTCCTCCTCCTCCTCCCTTTTCTTTCTTTCTTTCTTATTTTCCTTTTTTTTTTTTTTTTTTTTTTTTTGAGACAGGGTTTCTCTGTGTAACCTTGGCTGTCCTGGACTCACTCTGTAGACCAGGATGGCCTTGAACTCACAGAGATCTGCCTGCCTCTGCCTCCTGAGTGCTGGGATTACAGGTGTGTACCATCGGGCCCGGCTTTAGGCAGTCTGTTACTAAAGAGATAGGAAAAGAAGAAGGGAGGAAGAGGAAGAAGTAGAAGGGATGGAGGGGAGCACTCCCACTCTGAATTGTTCTTACGGAGCTGGCATTGTCCAATACGTGTAGTTTCTTCCTAGTAAAATCTCATGCTTTTAACTTCAATTTAAGGATCTCTATTTCAAGAGTCTTTTTGTCTCTCTACCTCCTCTTAGGCTGCCAATACCTCATCCCTCATTAGGACTGATCCTGGAAGAGTCCAAAATGACTGAAGCCTTCCAGTGAGAAAATACACACACCATAACCAACTTAAAAGTCCAAGTTCATGCATGTTACCAATACCACATATGACCTGCCTAAATAAACAAACTAAATTTAAATAATGAGACTAGAATGGAAAAGGTTTGGTATCAAGCTTCTTAAATCTTGCTAACAGGCTCAGGGAGCTAAAAAACCAACATTTCCAAAAGACACAGCCAAGAAACAACCAGAAAGCTTTCAATGCATGATACATTTCACCAATGGAAGGTTGCTTTTGCAAGTAAGGATCAAATATATACTGCATCATTGGACACCTGCCAATCACAAGTGACTAAATAATCAAGATGAGTTCTTAATTCTTTCATATTTCTACACTCATTATATCATGCAATGGGCATGACTTCACCTGTCTATAGTCATAAAAGTTAACCAGTAGCCAGGCGAGGTGACACATGTCTGTAATCCCAGCACTTGGGGAGGTAGAGGCAGGCGATCTTTCTAAGTTCAAGACCAGCTTGGTCTACAAAGCATCCAGAACACCCAAGACTAAACAGAGAAACCCTGTCTTGGGCAGGAGGGGACAATAATCAGAAACAATTCCTTACAAAGAATTTACTTAAGGTATCAGTAATGTACATGAAAAATCTGAGCAGAACTGACAGAAACAAAGCCATCATACCAACATCGGCTTACTGCTAATTAACCTAGCTAGTTGTCCAGACATACTCATGAAGGTTGTAAAGTATCTGGAACTGATACACAAAAGTAACACGAATTGATAGTGCTTTTATCTACTCACTATCATCAAAATTCAAAGAAAAATGTAAATGCACTATGGGCACAGCTGAAACTCTTTTATGGAAATGATCAACATGTTAAGACCAGAACTGACTAGGTAATTGTGTCATCAGCAGAGGGAAAAGAGTCTCCTAGGTACTAATTTGCATTTGATAAACAGCAATACTCAGCAGACATGCCTACAAGCCACAAAGCAGAGCCCATCACCAGTGGAATTATAAGTTTTCAAGGAATAACAACAAAAGAAGAAAAAAATTACAAATGAAGTGACACTAAATTTAATCATTTTATTTACTTTATATAGTAAAATACTACCACTTAATAAATAATTCATATAAAATAATGCATTAAATAAATACTTTTATTTTAGTGATGCAATGTTGGCATCTGGCATGCCTCCTACAGTGTATGTCAAGTTATGCCACTTTTGTTTCAAATTATACAAGCCACATGTGGCTAGTGGCTGCAAAAGGGCTAAACTGCCCAGAAAGAAATTCCACACAAAGGCATCAGGATGGACCAGGCACTACAGACTGTAACTGTGTAATAAATATTTAATAGTTCAATGAACAAAGTGGCTGCATAAAACAGATTCTTGAAACAACAGAAACAGGACAACACAGGTAAATACATGAAAAGCTTCAGCATCATGCAAAGCAGGTTGGATCAATATGCAGTGGGCTGCAGCGAGTACCTATGGCCTCCTACTCTATTAGCATAGTTCTAAGGGTTACCGCAGAAGCCTAGGCATGCTGAGCGTGGTGCCACGTGCCTTTAATCCCAACACTCAGGAGGCAGAAGTAGGTGGACCTCTGTGAGGTCAAAGCCAGCCTGGTCTGCAAAGTGAGTGCCAGGACAGCCAGAGTTAGAGAGAGAAATCCTGTCTCAAAAAAACCAAAAAGTCTAGGCATAAGCTGCTTATGGTGGGAACTGAAAAGACAGAAGCCAAAAGCATGACTCAGACCACTAGTAAAGGAGCCAGTTAAAACAGCAGTGCCTAACTGATCCTAAGTGCCATTTTTCTACTGATGGGATAAACTCAAAGTATCTAATTCATAAGAACAAATTGCTATCCACTCACAAAACTAAGACTCAAGAGCTGTCCCCAGAGCCTAGGGTAACGCAAGACCTCCAGCTGACTAAACAGCCTGCCCAGAACTTGATTGCCAGAAGAGCAAAGGAAAGGAAACAAAAAAGAAGGGGGAGTGGAGCATCTAACACACTTCTCTGCCCTGTTATTTCTACTCCCCACGATGACAAGACCTCTGTGAGAGGCAAGAGAGTAAAGGAGAGTGCTCAATTTCGGCAATGTGGGCTGCTTCACATTTTTCAGAAATTACTGCATGTTCAAACAATGGGATATTTGTCAAAGTACAACTTGATCACCAGAATTCATCTGTTTTTCATAACCACGTTTGACTTAAACTGTGCTGACTAAACAAGGTACCCTGTGTTTCACAGCCTGGAAAATGTGGCTCCCAACCTCATTTCCAGACCGCACTGCAACTTCCAGCTCCTAGACTGCAGCTTCTTGTTAGCTAAGTGATTTAGACCAGGCCAAGGATGATGTCTGCAAGCATCCCTTATTACATTAATCAGCTTCTCATTTCAACTCATCTTTTGGTTCATTTCTCTTTTTTCTTTGTAGATATCTATTAAAGGAGTCTAATGGAGCTATAAAATCATAAATATTTTCCTTCTGAGTTGTTATTCACATACATAAAATTTTACATTTTAAATCAACGTAAATTTTTACTTGGAAATAATTTCAACTTACAAAAACGTATGGAAAAGGACCCTAAATGTGGTATAAACCTGCCATGTACCTTCTATCCAGATTAGCATGCTGTTATGCATTCCTGCATAGTCATCGCCCGGTATGACAGATGATTTGTTCTAGGACCTTCATGGAGATCAAAACCTACAGCTTCTCTAGTTCTTTATAGAAACTAAAGCAGTGTGTGTATATAGCCTGTGCACAGTCTCTTATATACTTTAAATCATCACTTCATTACTCACAAAACATAACGCATTGTTAACCACTGTTATACAGGACTGTTTATGGCATGAGGACATTCAAGGAGTCTGGACACATTCAATACAGATATAACTTAATAAATGTTCTTGATCTGTAGGTAGCTGAATCCACAAATGTGGAATCCACAGACTTCAATGGCAAACTGTGTCCAAACTAGAAATGTTTAAATCATGATTGATACACACACACACACACACACACACACCATCAAAGCTTCTTGCACCTCTAGTATGTCACTGCTCACTTTCTGTGAATAAGGATGTCTTCTGTCACCACAAACTGGTACCAAAGTCACAAAATTGGACATTTTCCTAAGCCAATGTCCATATTCCAGTTTTGTCAGTGTCTTTTATAGCACATTTCCCCTCAAGGGAGAGATTCAGTCTAGAACAAGGGCCAGCCCTTTCCCATTGCCTTCTGTGTACTTTACACATTTACCTATCGGGCCTACATGCTACTCGAGCATAGCAGCAAAGGGGTGGTTGCCACAAATACTGATGGCCATGAAAAGCCTAATACAGCTCCTACCCAGTCTTCACGATGAAGTGCTAATCATGGGCCTAGGCAATGCCTTAGCTCAGCTGCCATGTCTCTTTAGCGTCTTTCTACCTGAAAAAATATTTGTTCTGCTTCTCTTTATCTTTTATGAAAGTGCACTTTTCCCAGCTAATGTAACGTAATATTGGGATCTGGCTTTGAGATTCTATTTCTGTGATAAACCACCATGACTAACAGCGATTTGAGGTGTAAAGGGTTTATTTGAGCTTATAACTGTCACATTACACTGTATCATCAAGAAAAGTCAAGGCAGAAACAAGGAGACAAGAACTAAAGCACAGATCATAGAGGAACATGGCTGACTGGCTTGTTCCCCATGGCCTGCTCAAGCCTCCTTTCTTAGACAACCCAGGACCACCAGCCCAGCAGTGGCACTGCCCACAGTGACTTGGCCTCTCCTCAATCATTACTCAAGACAATAACCCACAATCTTGCCTACAGGCCAAGTATGGAGATATGTTCTCAATTAGGATTATCCTTTCCCAGATATGTCTAGGTTTGTGTCAAGCTGACAAACGCTAACCAGCAAATGATTTGTGATAGATATCTCCTCACAATTAAATTGAAGTGATTTTAGATGTGATGATACAAAAGCAATGCTTGCTCCCTTTCAAAACATCTCTGTCTGAATGAGCTAGTAGTTTTAGTCAACTTGATACAAACTAGAGTCAGCTGGGAAAAGGGGACCTCAGCTGAGGAGCTGCCTCCAACAGAATAGCCTTTGGGAGTGTCTGCAGGATGTGTGTGTGTGTGTGTGTGTGTGTGTGTGTGTGTGTGTGTGTGTGTGTGTGTGTGTGTGTGTGTGTGTGTGTGTGTGTGTGTGTGTTGTGTGTGTGTATGTGTGTGTGTGTGTAATTTATTTTTTAATGTGCATTGATGTTTTTCCTGCATGGATATCTGTGTGAGTGTGTCAGATCCCCTGGAACTGGAGTTGCAGATAGTTGTGAGTGGCCATATGGATGCTGGGAATTAATCCACGTCCTCTGGAAGAACAACCAGTACTCTTAACCACTGAGCCATCTCTCCAGCCCTTCGTTTGATTTTTAATTAAAATGCAATTATATTATTTCCCCTTCCCTTTTTTCCTCCAACCACTGCCATTTCCTCATAAATTCATGGCCTCTTTTTAATTATTGACAAACACACACACACACAAATATACATGCAGATATATAATTTTCCAAATATCCAATTAATGATCAGTGTGGGTGTACCTGGCGCACTGTGGGCAGCGCCACCCTGGGAAGGTAGGTGGTCCTAGGTTGTATAAGAACGTATGCTAAATAAGGCAGCAAGCAGTTTTCCTCCAAGATCTCTGCTTTAGTTCCGGCCTTAGGCTCCTGTTCTGTTTTCCCTCAGTGACAGACTATAACTTGTATGACAAAATAATATGTGTTTCCCAAGTTGGCTTTGTTAATAGTGTTTATTTCAGCATCAAAGGAACAAACTAGGACATGGTAACATATGAGACTCACCTTAGCATCAACTGTGATGTGAATCTGAAGCTCCTGGTGAAATTGCTGTACAATTACCTTAAGATAATTCATTCATTCACCCATTCACTCACTCACTAATTCACTCATTCAATATTAGATAGAAGCCTTGCTCTATTACCCAGGATAGGCTAAAACTCACAATTTTCCTATCTTGTCCTCAGCAGTTGGAATTACAGATGTATGCCAATATGCCTAATTTAAGATTTTCTCCTCTTCTTCCTCTTCCCCCTCCACCCACTCTCCTCCCCTCCTCTCTCCCCTCTTCCCCTCCTCCCTTCTCCTCCTCCTCTTCTTAGAGAAGTTTAAGTTCATGGCACATTTGAGAGAAAACTATAAAGACTTCCCTATTCCTCCTGCCCCACATACCTTCCTGTCCCCGACCCTCTGGCACCCACAAAAGTGCCCCTCACACCTTCCTGACCTGAACACTCTTCTGGCCACAAATACAAACCTGCTTACATTATGAACGTGTTGCACCAATTAGTATATTTCTCTTTTGAGCAATAAACAATCTTTGGGAAATATTTTAAGACAAATAACCCCTTCCTTCTTAATGCTTCCCAGATTTAGTGTCTATTAATGCTCCCTACCTAAATAAACCTCGATTGAAATTACTGAAAAAGAAATAATCATGGAGAGCCTGAGATTTTTTCTCAACTCTAAGTTAATACATTTCAGTTTTAAGAAAGCTAACAGAAAGTGATGGAATAACAATTGAGCTGTAACCTGAATAAATTAATAATTGTTTTTTAAAAGAAAGCTAACAGAATGCACAAAATTCCTGGGCCTAAAAGAAATTACTTTGTTAGTATTATCACTACCAGAAGCCAGAATATCAGTCATTATTGTTCTTGTTCTGAGAAGCCTGAGCTCCGTAAGACAGGGTAAAACAGTCCAGATCACATCTGCACACAGAGGCAGCTGCACTGAAGATAAGAACCCCCTGAATATAGGAACCCAAACCCCTTTGTTCCATAGAAAACATTATGTCTCAAGCAAGTAGCATAAACTGTTTTTCTCACAAGAGATGATTTCTCCATAAAAACTGTTGGTTATACAAACACCCATGCAGAAATTATCTAGCTAGATCTAGTGCCTCTGTTTACAGAAATGCACACCAATGCATGTAGCCTATGAGGAAGTCCAGTGTAAGAAAATCCTATCCTGCATCTCAGTTTGCAGTTGCCTGTATGCACATGACCAAAGACTTAACCATTTTATTCACAGGCCTGTTTATTAATATTACACTCAAGGCTTCCTATTCTTTTTTAATAAAAAAGATTTGTTTTTATTTTAGGTATGTGTTTTTGCCTGCATGTATGTCTGTACCATGTGCATTCCTGGTGCCTGCAGAGGCCAGAGAAGGAAGTTGGATGCCCTAAAACTGGAATTACAGATAGCTCTGAGCTGCCATGTGCTGGGAGTTGAACTTGGGTCCTCTTGAAGAACAGTAGGTGTTCTTTAACCACCAAGTCATCTCTCCAACCCTATGTTTCATACTCTTTCCCAACAAAACTATCAATATTTATGAATTCTCTTTTCTATACAGTCTATTACAATCTATAAATCCAAGCTACTTTATTATGCCACAGACAGAGAAAATAATTCTGAAGTTTCAAACAAGGAGCAAACCATTCGAGAGTGTGCTTAAGGCCCTCCTAAAGATGTGACAACAGCTAAAGAATAAAGCTCCCCATCAGACTCTGCAAATAACCGAAGCAAGCAATGAGATCCAGCCTTGTGGAGGACGGCTGCTGAGGGATCTGCTAAGTGTTGTGTAATGCTGGTTTCAACGCCATGAGTTTATGCTAAAAGATATTTTTGCTAATGGAATTTTTCTTTTTAAGTCCTGAGGAGGACCAAAAGAAATAAATCTCCTAGGATAGGAAGAAAAAGAAAATCTAGTCCTTCGCTCCACAGTGACACATTCATTTGCTCTCCGCAAGATAGACTGTAGACAACTGAGCTAAAGTCTGCACCAAAGACAACTCCTCAAAAATAAAATGTTTTCTAAGGGCAGCCTAAAAATAGAGAAAATATTCCCATTCGCTCCTATACCAATCACATTTCACAAGACACTAGCCTAGTGTCCAGATGGTACCACCCTGGGGGGCGGGGAGAGACAGAGACAGAGACAGAGAGAGACAGACAGACAGAGAGAGAGAGAGAGAGAGAGAGACAGAAAGACAGAGAGACAGAGAGAGAACAAAGAGTAAGGAGTTTTTTTAAAAGTGGAATTATCAGAGTCTTTAGCAATCCCATTAATGGATGTATAACCAAAGTAAATGAAGCCAGAGTGTTGACTGGTTGTCTGTTCTACAACATGCTTTGTAGCACTATTAAAAATAGCGAAGAAGTTAAACAATCTAAATGTTAATCAATTAACAAAAAGAGTATTGGTATAGATAAACAATGGAAAACAATTTCTCCATAAAATAAATGAAATTCTATCATTTTGTGACATAGTTGGTTGGACCTGAAGATCATTACATTAAATGAACAAAGCTAGGGAGAAGGCATCAGTCCTGCCTGACCTCACTACAATGCTGACTATGAAAAGTTTCCCCATGGAATATGAGAGGATAGTAGTTACCAGAGGCCCAGCGGAGTCAAAGCATATAGCTAAGCAAGGGGTGCTCAAGTTACAGTTCAACAAGGTAGGACGATCTGGGGTGCTGGACAGGGAATAAAATACAATTAAGAATTGCACATTTCATAAAAGGTAGAAATCTGAGCACGGTGATTTACACCTGTAATCCCAGCACTTAACAGATGAAGGCAAGATAATGGTGAGTTTGTGGTCTTCAAAGTGAGATAAGTCTACCTGGGCTACAAAGTAAGACCATGTCTGCGCAAAACAAAACCATAGAAGAAAGGATTTTGAATGTTTCCACCTTAAAGAAATGATGAGTTTGAGAAGATAATGTTCACCCAGATTAGACGAGTATAAATTATGCCCTTTTTTTTCGTTATGGCACTTTCATCATCCAAGAGTCTTATTTATTACCTGACACTTTATCCATGCTGGATCGCTACCTCATCTGTACTCAATAAACCTCAAAAAAACAAGTACACAAATAGCAACAAAGCTGTAGGTAAACTGAATTTTAATCTGAACAATTCTAAATTTCATAAACAAGCACACTATTAAATTGCTGAGACAGTTTTGCTGTGTGGTCCATATTGCCTTTAACTCCAGTTACTCTTAATTCTGTCACCAGTACCAGGGTTATATGTGTGTGCCACCATACCCGGCCTACAATCTACTTTTCATATATCAAAAACAAACTATTTTTTATAAAAATACCACAGTAACTTAATACCTGTTGCACTTTATTTGAGGGTCAATGAAAAACCACTAACTTTAACTGACATCTCCATATAACAGGTCAATGAATTATGTGAACCTCAACCAAAATAATTCAGTCTTCTTAGCTGCTGGTTTACTTCAAGCACCTTGTGAGGTCTGTAGGCTTTTTCAAACAGCCTTCTTGTGGTGTCCCAGATATTTCAACTAGCCCTCTTGGAGTATCCTACATATTACTCAATCATTTCTTTTATAGCTGTTTATTAGCTTATTCCACAATATAGAAAAATATAGTAGCTCTAAATAAGGTGCGTTATGAGAATATAGAACATGCTTATACTTTCTGGGGAAGTCTAGATTCAGCAGTCAGATAGCGCACTCCAGTGCCAAAGCCCTAACTGACTACCTTTAGGCCAGCAGTTCTCAATATGTGGGCCGCAACCCCTTGAGGAGTCAAATGACCCATTTGCAAGAGTCATCTATGACCACTGGGAAAGAGATATTTATATTACAATTCATAATAGTAGCAAAATTACAGTTATGAAGTAGCAACGAAAATAAATTTATGATTGCAATATGAGAGAGCATATTAAAGGGTCTCAGCATTACAAAGGTTGAGAACCACATCTCTAACTGTGGCTTGTCTGAGCAATAGAAATCTAAGGAAGTACTGAATCCAAGTTGCAAACTTGGAATTTTCATATTTTCAAATTTTAAAATAAAGTTTAAAAAAAAAACACTCTTCATGACTCCTGCTATTAGGAACTATAAATAAGCATGAACTTCAGCTACAGAATATGCTTCTGTTAAGAAGATCATTGTGAAGTGTGTCATTTACAATAAATGCTATACAAACTAACTCCCCGCAGGACAAAAGGAAACTCCTTTGTCTCCTGTGTGTGCTTTGTGGGTGAAGTCACAGGTCTTGGCTACAATCAGTCATGCCCCTGATATTATAACTACCAAAGCAATATATTAAGTCAGTATCCACGAAAAAGACATCATAGGTATGATAAACATAATAAAAATTTTTCAAATTTAAATTTTCAAAGAAATCTGACAGCTAGAAGCAAAATAGATTGTAAGAAGAAATGTACCCACGCACGCGCGCGTAGACGGACACACACACACACACACACCTGGCACAGTAGCCTGTGGCTAATCCCAGCACAAGGAAAGCAGGGGCAGGGGGACCCCTGGAGATCTGGCCAACCAGCCTAGCCAAACCAATGAGCTCCAGGGTCAATGAGAGAGCCTGTCTCAAAAGGTAAACAATAATAGGGGAAGACACCAAACTTCAGCCTCTGACCTCCACGTGCATGCACTTATACACACACCCAAACCAACACACACACACAAATACAGATGATAGATAGATAGATAGATAGATAGATAGATAGATAGATAGATAGATAGATAGATAGACAAACAGACAGACAGACAGACAGACAGACAGTCAGGCAGGCAGGCAGGCAAATAGCAAGTGAGAAAGTTCTGACTACATTCAGGAAAAACAAAACAAAACCCTGTGGCGTACATCATGGAAGAGCATGCAGGCTAGGGGAGCACATCAAGAACAGCCAGAAGGAGAAGTGCAGGGAGAGGTAAAGTGAGGGTCAAATGCAGACTATGCACACAAGGTACAAATACTACTTTATTCTGCAACTAATGAGAAACTACACGGTTTTAATTTATATTAAGTGCAAAATTAAAATGTATTTAGCATTAGTCTGTGTTATATGTAATTACTTCTTGCTTGCTTTGTCCAAGCCTGAAAAGTTGTCATAATCTCTGTCTAAAGCTGTCTATGTAAGATCACTGTTTAACATATATGAAAACGCACAAGTAAGCACACTTGAAAAGTTCAATTATCTCCAAGTAAGCTTTTTTGTTAAACTCGTTTTTCTTTTTCTTTCTTTATTTTTGCCTGTTATTTTATTCAAAGCCTATATATATATATATCTCCAAGTAATAAGGTCACTGGGTTAAAAGAGCATTATGACAATTATAACAAACTAGATTACAGCTACTACAAACCAGAGCCCATTAGTCTACATGGCAGCGGAGTTATCACTGAAATGCTCTTCCTGTGTCCTTATCAATGCCGTGCACAAAGTATTCTGTCCTCAGCTCCTATCTAACCCCACCAGGCACTGGGGGGTGTGGGGGCGGGGGTCAGTGGCTCTCTGAAGCTCTGAGATACAGTAGGAGGGTGACAGGAACCTGCAAAGTGTCAGAAATAAACTCAGCTGCTAAACATTTCAATGCAAAGCTTTCACGCTTAAAGAGAAAACTCTTAAGAAAAAATTTAAAATGTGTTCTTTCTACTCAGATCTAAGCAAGATCACCATGGGAAGAAAGAAGAGAGCATCTGGCGCTTTTCTACCTGTCTAAGTTGGTTCTTTAAAGGTAATACTCCTATGTGTCTTAGATACTGTGGGAACACACAAGAATGTTCTGAGAGGGAAAATAAAGTCGATTAAAATAAAAATAATTAAAAAGTGGGCCAAGTGGAATAGGGTCTAAAGTTTATAAAGTCACCTAAAGTTCTTAAAGATAAAGTTCAAGTAGATAAGCAGACAAAAGCAAAACTATTCTAAGAGACTTGGAAATCAGACTTACTACCTTCTGCTCCAGTTCCCAGGATTTTCTAGAAACAACTCTCCAGGCCTCTTACAAAGCAGCTTGTCTCTAGACACACTAAATTATAAGCTTTTTTTCAACACTGTTCTTATCATTTTGATCTTTCAGCATTATCAGCCACATATGCTAGCTTTGGAAAAACGTAACTTTGGTGGTAGATATTTTTATTAATTAAACTTCTTTGATAATTTCATATATGTATATGATGCATTCAGTCCCTGTGCCCCGACCCTCCCATCATCTGTCCTACTCATCTCTTTCCCACATTTGTACCTTTGTGCTTATGTTTCTCTAACTTTGACTAGGGCCTTGTGTGTGGCGTTGAAGTTGGAAGGATCCACTAGAAACAGCTGGGTATGACGGAGCACACAGAACTGAAGAATCCACTAGAAACAGCTGGGTATGATGGAGCACACAGAACTGAAGAATCCACTAGAAACAGCTGGGTATGACGGAGCACACAGAACTGAAGAATCCACTAGAAACAGCTGGGTATAACGGAGCACACAGAACTGAAGACAGCGGTTCCCCTTCCCCAGGGCCCATCAGTTGCCTACAGTGCAGCAGGAGAGGCAGGGTGCCATGAGTCTCTCCTCCCCTATTCACAGCTACCTGCTCAGGGAGCCTGTCTTGTGTAGGACCAGTACAGGTGACAGCAGCTGCCTTGGGTCGGCGATGCACACATGGTCTGTACTCAGCACAGAGCTGCAACCTGACTCAGCCTATGTTTCCATTTAGATGGTGGATTCTTTTGAGGTCTGTGGATAAGATTCAAAGAGAACAGGAAGTCTGGCAGTCTAATCAAAGTATTACAGCCAGGCATGCTGGCACATGCATGTACCTCACCCTACACCCACCAGAACTTCAGAGGTCAAGGCAGGACGGTGTCAAGTTGAAGGCTTCTGGACTGTATACAGCAAACTCTAAAAAGTTTTTAATGTATGTGCTTTTCACATGGGTTAAAGAGATCATAATTTTGACCAAATTTCCTGAGGCACATTACTCAGGGAAACTGCACTTGCTAGAGCCTCTGTAGTAATGTTACTATACAGAGCAACACTCCCCACTGTCTCCTATCCTTCTCCACAGTCTCCTTTTGCTACTGAAGGACAGAATTGCAATAATTCAAATTCACATAATACTAAGGAGTTGCTGCGTGCATTAAGAAACATCTGGATTACTGTTCTAATAGATACCTCAAGATGTCAGGAATCTAGAAAGTAAACTTTTTATTATAATGTAACAACATGCAAAACAGTAAATAAATCAAAGGTGTATATAATGTATGAATTTAAATTGTGAATGAACATATAACATGTTAGATGCCACCAGGAGGGAAGATTATAAATGAAACCCAGGAACTAGGGGTCTGGCACCTTTAATGATACCCAAGCTTCTTGTTACATGCTGTATATACATGGGTTAGCATTGCTAACATCAAGACGACGTAAGAAGATGCTTTAGTACATAAAGGAGTTTAAAGTATATGCAAATTTTGTCTGGACTGAGGCTGATTTGAAGGTTGCAACCTACGAACATGGCAGACAACCTTGAGTCAATAAAGGCTTCAGAGATGTGCAAGGCAGACGTTTATGTGTTCTCCAGACATGCAGGCAGTCCATCCTCACAGACACAGTGCACAACGCATAGCACTCAGTTCTTATTACCCATCATCTCCTTAACAGGAGGACTTTGAGTTTGTTTTTTCCTTTAAAAAAAAAAAAAAGTATTTTCTCTAATGACTGTTATGTTTTATTTCGTCATCTGCCAATCTCTAAACTGTGTGTTTGTACATTGTAAATTGAAGGTTTAAATCATACCAATTGTTTAAAACAATTGCACACAATGAATCTACCTTTGCTCCCACACACTTCCATTGTATGATTACATCAAGGCCCATGTCTCCACCACTATCTGACCCTTGTTCACTTTCTTCCCTCCCCTCCACCCACCAAACTTTGTCCTTCCTGCCAAAGTTCAGCACTTCCTAGAAAAGGCCCACTGCCTGTTTGATATTGTACTTCACTGTAGTCACCAAAGGAAGAATTTACAGGTG
Organism: Acomys russatus; assembly: GCF_903995435.1. Taxonomy (NCBI): domain Eukaryota; kingdom Metazoa; phylum Chordata; class Mammalia; order Rodentia; family Muridae; genus Acomys; species Acomys russatus. The sequence continues at coordinate 13,726,354 of NC_067149.1, forward strand.
CTTGGCCCCATCTATAAGACCATGACCGAAATCTGACCTCCTGTTACAATACATGAACTTCTGCCCTACTGATAAGGCTGGCAGATATAAGTAGGGTTTTTCAAATAATCCTTTGGGAATTTATAAGCAGCACAGCCATAAAGGGGGTGACTGGAAGGTCGGTTTCACTAAAAATAATAAATATTGCCATGTTTATTCAAAGTGTGCCTTGTTATGCTGCAGGCCAAAAGTTCAGATAAACACTATTGTACATGACAAAATATTAGAACTTTTTGTTACTTGTATTACGATCCTTCCGCTGAACACCAATAGAACTGTTTTCCCCCATGTAAGTCCTTGCCCTGGCATTGAGTAGCATGTCCTGAGATGAGAATATTGGATTTGCTTGAGGGGGAAAAGGTGGTAATCTCTTACAATCAAAGCAAACACTGACTATTATATAGTGCTAATACTAATTGGTAAGGCCAAAGGGGGGACAGATTGAATAAACACTCCACCTGCCCCGGAAGGGCTTACCATCTGCTGATGGAGAAGAAGCCCCTAGACTATGATGATCAATGCAATGAACACAAAGAGCACACCAGGCCCCCTACACAAATGTGCTGAACAGAGCCACTACAGAGCTCAGTCTGCAGTATTAGAAAAATCTGCTGGAAGACAAATATAAAATAAGAATCAGGAAATTAAAATGAAACAGAATAAAAGAAAAGTAATGAAATGAGAGTGGCAACTGTGGGCTAATGTGAAGAAAGGATGGCGAGCACAGCATGCTTCAGAATTTGAAAGCAAGATGATAAGCAGCAAAAAAAAAAAAAAAAAAAAAAAAAAAAAGTGGGAGACCTCTAAAGAGCAATGGCTATACTTTTTTCAGTAGTTCAGTGTCTTACAAAATAGATTATCAGTGAGATTAGGCAGGTAACATTTGTTAGACATATAATTAGGACCACAGCAGGAGTTAAGGGTCTGCCATGAGGGTAGAGGGAATACTTACAGTGACTGTTTTCACTGACTGTGATGTGCGTGGAAGCAATGGCCTTATGATGATGGGGAGCAGAAGATAAAGTTCAATAATATTCACAAGACCTGCAGGTCTAGATATGGTACTGAGGAAAAGCCAACAAGAGTGTGGCTTCTAACTAGTGACTAGAACAGTCTTTTCATGGCTTTGAGACCACTGAAACTTCAGAAGAAGTGTGCAGGGGCAGTGAAGTGTGAGAGACATATCACAATGCTGTTTCTACTGCCTGTGGAACCTCCAAAAAGCTGAATACAGTAGTTTTCTTTGCTTGTCTGCTTGTGACTGCTGTCATTTGGGGAGACTGAAGGCAGACCGTCACTCAGTGCTGAGCACATACCCCACCACTGAGCCCGTTCTAGCACTTGGACCCTTTTACAACAGCAAGAGATGGAGCAGTGGCACAAGCAAACCCTGGGAACAGTGAAGGATACAAGGATGAACTGACAGACACCACAGTAGCAGCAACACCAGGAAGGCTGCAGAAAGGAAGAAAACTATGCTGTGAAAGAAGAAAACGATTAAAGATTGAGAGGTAAAGGTGATCTAAAGTCAAGGTGCAGCAAGATAGACACTCAGAAAAGTCATGAAGGGGAAGATAAGTACTTTGGGTTGACCTGAATGGAGAAATGAAGACAACATTAAAATGGAAGCACTTAGTGCTATACAGTTTATGTTCTTATTTTCCGTTGTTCAGTTCACAAATCTTCTTGTTCTCAAGGCCTAGGATTAATGTTTACTAAATAAAATGAGAATATTGTAATGAATACTTAGTCGAATAAACATTTTTAAAATAATCGATGTTAATACTATAAAGAGACTTTACCATGAAGTAATGTGTATGGCTAATTGAACACAGTCTTACATACTGACAAGATTACAGCCTCAGCTCTGTGAATTCAGCACCAAGTTGCACACACTCTCACCATCCTCTAGCAGAATTGGTGCTGGGTTTTACTTAGAGTCCCCATAAGTCTAGCACAGGAAAAGTCTCAATCATAAACATATATTCCAAAGCATGAGAGCTGAGCTCCTCCTATCATCAGCGGGGAACTCCTACCTTCAGCAACACTGAATGGTCCTAAAACCTGTGCAGGCCAGGTAACAGTGCCTTAGACAATGGTACACAAAATTTGTGAGTATCAAATATTTCCCCACTTCAAATACTGTTGTGCAGAACCCTATTCTGATTAGACAGTTTTCTAATTTGATAATTTCTAAACCAAGAGACTCTAGTTTTCATAGAAGATAAGCCTATATACTCAGTGTAAATTAAGAAATACATTTTAATTGTCAGTTTGTTTATTACTAGGAATCAATCTAGACCTACTATGTACACGTCCATATTCCATCGTGTGTGCTTCTGAAAATACTAGAGCTGTAGCTATAGTCAGCCATGTAGACAACATCACCTCACCAAACAAGTGCCATTTATTAAAGTTAGTCATTTGCCAAAGACTGAGTTGACAATATCTCACTGTCAATAACCACACTAAGCAGGAAATTATTTTCACATTTCATACATAAGTGCTAGACCACCCTAATGCACACAGCTAATAAATGTGCAAGTAAGTGATTTTACTACTCTGTTAGACTTCTCACTTGAGGCAAATTTGTTCCCTTTTCATAAAAACTTAACAAAGCTTATAAAAGGCAGCACACGGTGGTAAAACAGCTCTGTCATGTTACCGTCATCCCAAAAATGCACTTCCATTTTGGCACACAGCAATCATTAAAAACATAAACCCTCACTTATGTAGACACACATACATATCCCAATCCGTTTCATACAGAAGGGAATTAGGTAAGTACTAAAAACTGCATAAGGATAATGCTATTTCCTTCAGCACTGTGGATGATGGAAAGCGAAATAATTGGGAAGTGCTGTCATCTTGGAACAGGGGGCTTTAGAGCGGGTTGGTCTGAGGTTGCGGGAGTCATTGCTTACTTGTGTGTTTGTTTAGGTTTACTTTTAGTTATTTTTATGGAAGTTCACACATTATGAACTATAGGTTTAAAATTGATAGGCCTGATTACCTCAAAATTAAAGCTATCCAGGTCAAGAAACATAAACACAGCTTGCAGTCCAGAGACAAACTGGAAGGATGTTTACAGCATCCTACACTGTCAATATCAATCACACAGAAAGAATTTCTGAAATTTCTCTTTCCAAGAAAAAAATAAAAATGGTAAGAAACCCTAAATAAACACTAACCAACCTTTAGAAATAGGTGTGAAGACTGGCGTGGTGGTGCATGCCTATAATCCTTGCAACCACAACACTCAGGGAGGCAGAGGCAGGTGGATCTCTGTGAGTTCGAGGCCAGCATGGTCTAAAAGCAAGACCTGGACAGTCAGGCTACACAGAGAAACCCTGTCTTCAAAAACCAAAAACCAAAAGATAAAATAAAATTAAAATAAAAAATAGAAATGGGTATGGAGAGATTAATGTGTCTCTAAAGAAAAGCACAATTTTATACCAGCATTCAAAAAAATGCAAATGTATATGAGAACTGCACTCAGGACCACCAGGCTCTACTCACCTGTGCATCTGCACGCAGGTGGATGCCCACAGCAAGGAAACAGCCACTCCCTAAGAATCTACTAACACCAACTATCACCCTTTTAAAAATTTTCTTTTACCAGTACTTTATAGAACAAAAGGAATAACTGTCAAAAAATGTAGAACCTTTCATAAATATTTTAATGTAGAAAAGCAAGTTATTCTAGGTTAAATATGTTAGATCTGAAAACAAAGAAATCTGAATACATTTCTACTTATAACCTGCCAAGCTGTTGATAGCTCTTTGAAACATCATCAGGTCTGTAGGATTTTACAAGGCAAATATAAACAAGACTCAAGAAGGAATTACTCATTAAACAAAACTTTGCATTAAAGCAAATTTAAAATACTAATAATAATAGCTCAGAATTTGTGGTTCAATCCATACCTTCATCAGGAGGTCAGGTAAACACTCACCAGGACAGAGTATATGTGTAGACATCGATACACAGGAGAGAAATCCACCAAGTCTTGAGCCCCGGGTACCTACAAGCATACAATTACAAAAGCATCAAAGTTTTGTGGGAAAAACTACATTAACTTTATTTGCATTACTCAAGCAGTGATTTGTTTTCAAAGCCAACTATATATTCTAAGTGGGAAATTAAAACAAACAACAACAACAAGAGAATCATGTTCTCAGGCTGTAAAGAAGAGTCAGCAGTTAAAAGTGCTTGCTCCTCTTGCACAGCACCTGCGTGCATTTCCCAGCATCTACATAACTCCAGTTCCAGGGGATCCAGCACCATCTTGTGGCCTCCATGAGTACCCACACACAGTTGGCATGCACACAGAAAGACACATGTACATACACAGAAATAAAAAAGAAAAATAGACCTTAAAAGAAACCACATTCCCAAGTAGGCCCCATGCTTGTCTTCTTAGTACTTGGGAGGAAGCAGGAGGATCAGGAGTTTAAGGTCATTTTTAGGTACATGAAATTCTGTCTCAAAATGACACATGCGAAATAGTGAGGCGGAGAAAGAGGAAGGGAGGGGGAGAGAGAAAGAATCTTAGTTCTTTTACTCTTGTCACAAGACTAATAAGCTGTGAGCCCAGGTGTCACAGCCTCACAGAGATAAGAAGAGCAACCTGCTGTCTTTACCTTCAGAGACACTTTGGTGACTTGACTCTCCTTCCAAAATGTAGAGTTTACATAAAAGCCAAGTTTCAGTGGTCAAAGTCACACTTGCTACACAAGACAAATGTTTTAATGGCCAGACAGTTATTACAGGGCATAAATATTAAAATGCTTAAGTCTTTTTCATCAAAATACCGAAGTGATACAGAAAGGTAGGGACACTGTATTAAAATGAGATGACAGATAGAAAAGTCAACCAAGAACTTACTCAAGAGATTTTAAAGTGAATAATGAATGATATGTTGACTAAACTTACGTATCAAAATATAAAGTGAAAATCAGGTGAGAGCTGAAATCAACCCTCAGAACTAATAGGAATTTGCTAGGTGACTTGACAAAGAGGAAGTCAGAATGGACTTTGACCTAAATTTCCTCAGAGAAAGGAAACCATCACTTGCCAGACTCAGATTCAACAAGAATGAAAAGGGACCTGAAAATACATGTTAAACAAAATGAAACAAAAAGGGAAAGAAGGGGGAAAGTACAGAAGCAATTACAATGAAGAGCTAGCTGGGTTTTCCTGCCACAACAGTCACTATGTGAATCACCAGCACAAAACCATTAGACACACACACCTGAGCCAAGTTAGGCTGACTACTGGTTAAGGCACTGGTGCCCTTTCTCTCCTAAAGCAAACACTATCTCTTCTTTGGTGCACAACTTCTCTAACCAAAACGTTTCTCATACTGAAATGGTTTTGGTTGTATACAGAGTATTTCAATGCTCACTGGCTGGAACCATCTGCCACTCTACCTGCTGTTCTACTCCACCAGGCAAATCTTAGGTCTCCATATTTAAGCTCTCAGAGTGACGAGGCCTCAGAAGTAAAACAGCTGCTGTGGGGGCCAAAATAACTTCTGTGCCATAGAGACTCTTATTTCAAGTGACCAAACACCTTTATAGTGTCATATAGATACAGCATGGAAATGTTAAGAAAATTTATCTTGCCAGAAAACAAGAGCTAAAACCTATGTAAAACACAACATCAAAAGAAAAAAAAAATCAAGATTTATACTAGTATATAAACTACACAAAAATGTGTGCACCTGAAAAAAGGCAAAGGAAATACATAAAGTAAAAATGGATTGATACAGGAAATGAAATTATTTATTTAGAATAAATGTGGTTACTTATGAGATAGATAGATATATCATACTTTAGATAACTTTTCTTGCCTAATTTTGAGCAGCAAATTCAGCCACTGCCTTGTTTCACAAGTTCTTCATGCAGTTTGTTTATTTAGGCTCACTTTGCCACAGAGCCAGTTTCTCTCAAAAAAGAAACCACCGGAAGCCCAGCCATTCTTTAGGCAGAACCCTGGCCCAATGACTTGTCAGAGCCATCCTTACAGAATGAGCAGCAATAGGAAGGGGCATTTCCCTAGAGAGCTGCAACAAATAAGCTTGCAGGCCCCTTAGCAAAGAAAGGCATGTTGTTGTTAATGGTTAGCATTTGTCTATCTGCACTATCGTTTTCTAAAAGGTACCTCTTACAAGGTGGCAAAGTTGTCTCCTGTCATCGACAGCAGGTCTGTTTTCTGTTTACCTGACCTATAGGTATCTCTTCTATTTCCTGGCCCCGAAACAAACATACAAATAAATTCTCCCACATACGTGCCCAACTATCTGGTTTGAAAGCCCTACAGAGAGAGCTAGGCAAAAACTAAAGGAACAAAAAGAAGCTCCAGCTCACCAGCTAGCCTTCCCTCACAAACAGCCCAATATTTAGAAACCCTTTTTCCTCCCTGCTCCCCTCTGAGCACACACTAGGAGCGAGCACTGTGAGGACGCGGCGTGCTGTGAGGGTAGAGGCATGTCAAGTATGCACTGACTCATGTTGCTTTGAGCTGGATGTGTTTTCTCTGCTTCTACTAATGAAAAAGAATCACTTACATCTACAGAAGGCACGAAGGGAAGAGCAACAAGCACTGCGTGAAGGAATGTCACCCTTCTGCAAGATGGAATGCAGTTTAGAGAATCTAAAACCACGGGTGGAGGAGAGCTCTGGGACAAAGCAGCCACTCTGCTGCACACGCAGCCAGCAGCAATGCGTCTGCTCTCTATTCTGTCCTGGCAGTGCAAGGTTCCTATTTTCTTCCTCCCTTCTTTCTTTGCCTCCCCTCCCTCTAGTTGCACAGAATGATTCAGGCAGACTTGGGTTTCATCAGGGAGGGTCCAAGGGAACTAACTTTCCTAAGCTAACAATGACTGTCTCTAATGGTTTCTGTCTCCTAACAAAAGCCATGACACTTTTATCAGCTTCATCTAATTTTTCCTTTCCAAAATAAATAACAAGGTCCTTGCATTTTACACATGTCCAAATTTGACAAATCATTATCCGTGGGGACTGGAACTGATAAGAGATAACTTTGTGGAGGGACCCTGTCATTTCCTCTTATAAGGGCTTTCTTTGGGGCTACAACAACATGATTAAAATAGTTAAACATTTCCTGTGCCTGGCGGTCAGGAACTCAAGACATTAAGACCCTGGAGTCTGTATTTTTCTAGAAGTTCAAACAGACCTAGGAAGACACCAGCAGTGACCACAAACAGTACACAGGACGTGACCCTGCTTTGTGCCTAATGTAAAAATTCACATGAAATCACTTCATCACCACGGACAGCAGCAGCGTAACAGCCTGCACAGTTCCAAGAGCAGTCACTGCTTCCCATCCGCCAAACACGAAGGATTTTCTCAAAAAGCAAATGTTGGTAAAATTTTAGATGGTATAGCTACAATTCCGCTCCAGAGAATGTCATATAAGAAACAAAAGCATTTTTAACAAAATGAATACTAGCTATTAAAAGGGGTGTTAGAGTAACTGAACCACAGCACAGGCGCAGGCAGGGAAGGAATTACTACATGTTAGTGCCACTGCAGTCACATGGACAATAAGTTTCAACCAAGCCACTGCTTTGCAACTTCTGTCTACAGAATATGTGCTAAGCAGCACTTATGTAGGACACATGCACCAGCAGCCATCACTCTATAGAGAATAAGCATGTCTCAAGGACTAAAGAGAATACAGGCTAAGGAAAGCAACTGTATAAATGGAAAGAACAACACTGGGAAATGGCTTTATATCTATGTAGAAACTATTTCTTGCAGAAGATCTGAAGATTTAGAGTAGAAGCGGACTATCCCACACTCAGACAGAAAAGAATTAACATTTCTGATCATGAAAATGTATGATGAACACCAGGATCTGATTTATATGCTACCTTTTCCTCCTTTAATAGATCTCGCTTCAGGTAAAGGAGGTCTCTGAGTGTGGAAAATGTGCACTGAGGTTCTTCTCATCAAGCTCAAGGGGACAGCATTATACATAGAAGATTCTGACTTCCAGTAAGTGATGCCACTCAAGCCTCAGCTGACGTTTCACCTAATACTCTAACCATCCTTGCCCCAGAAAGCGTCTCCGGGAGCAACTGCTCCCTCTGTTTTGAAAAGACTCACTAAGGAAACCCAGCTAAGGCTGGATGTCCTGGCATACCCCGGAGGATCAGAGCAGAAGGACCTTGAGTTTGAATCCAACCTAGACTACATCTCAAAGCCTTGTCTCAAAAACAAGCACTCATAAACAAACTTATCTAACCAGAGAAATGTCCCTGTTTTGTTGCTGGACCAGCATAGTCTTATACAAGAAAAACTGAATTTCTTCCCTGCACCCCAAAGCATTAACTAGGCTATGAGTCCCTGCAGTGCTCACAAACACAGAACACTAGTCCACTACAGCCTTGTTGTTGACACATTTGCCCCAAAGAACAACCACACAAACAGATACCTGCTCTCACTCACCCTTGTGCACAGTCCTCCTTTACTTTCCCTTAAGAAACCTTTCAAAGTAGATGGATTGAACAAAAACAAGCTCTTAGGAATTTAGGTATGTTTCTCACTAATTATCTGAGCCATTTTCTACCTTCAAAATCGTTCTGGTTGCCACTTCACGCAAAGCAGTTTCTGGGTATTAGTAAATGGGTACAGGAACTGGGCTCATTTCTAAGCATTAGATGGATCTGAATTCATTAAAATGTACCAGGCATTTTCTGCAGGGAGTGAACAATAAATGATTACCTAGAGGGACTCAGCTTTTTGCATTCAGAGAGTCCACTGAAGCTGCCCCATATTATGTTTGGAAGCCATGAAACACTTAGCTCATATTTTTTTACCAGGATGCTTACTGAACTACTTTGCTTCCAGAAGTTCAGAGAAAAAAAGGGTAGAGTTCATTTGGACATAAGATTTCACGAAGGAGACTAAACACCACAGACTACCAGCAAACCAGGAGGACTGGGATCCTGAGTAATGAGAATTAATGTGTGTGTGTGTGTGTGTGTGTGTGTGTGTGTGTGTGTGTGTGTGTGCGCGCGCGCGCGCGCACACATGTATACACATATATACATACATAGATAGATACAGATATAGATATATGCTCTAAGTTTTGACTAGAGATCTAGCCTAAAAAGTTAATTTTTTCCTACAAAGATGCTCTCAAATTATTAGCACCCTTCATAGGACATCCCTTAAAAAAGGTTAACATTAAATTATTCAAAGATATGTACTAAGCATAAAAAATTAAAAATAAATTAAATTTAAATTAAAATTTAAAAAATCACCATTTCCCCTTGTAGAGCAAAACTTCTTTGGCCAAAACCAAATATAATCCTTTCAGGATTATCTGCTTCAGTCTGAACACTGGTAAGATAAAAATCCCAATGGTCTTTACTTAACAAGGATCTAGCTCATATACATAGTAAAAATTGTTAGGGAAAAGGGTAGTGGAATAGTCAATTGAATACTAAACATAAGAGGTCTGGGCAGAGGAAACCCAGAGGGAACAAAAATGTATAGAAACAAATGTTACAGAACTACACAAATAAAGTCCTTGTATCCCTAACATAGCCCTGAAAATAAACAAATTGAAGGAGGCAATGGGAAAAGGGAAGAGAGGGAGTAGGAGGAGGGAAAGGTGGAAAGAAGGGAGGACTGGGTGTAAGGCATGACAAAGAGAGAAAAAGAAAGACAAAACTTTCATGGATCATCTCTACAGTTTAAAAATCATTGTAAAAATGAACAAGACTTGAGCCAACTTCACCCACAGTTCCAAGGATAAAAATGAAAACTATACCAAGATGCCATTATACCTATTAAGATTAGGAAAAAAACGAAACTATTATACAATTCTCTATTAAGGAAAACAGGAAACAGATGGGAGTGTGGAGAATCACACCTTAGGGGGATTACGAGACCGGACAGTAAGCATATGACAATGTTAGGGAAAGGTGCAAGGTGTCTGCCATAACAACTGCCCTCTTGTACATCTTCACACCAGTGTCCCAGACTTCCCAATGGGTCACATGACATCCTCGACAGTACCAGTATGGGGTTGTTGGTATATTTTTAATATACCTACTGTAAGGGCTGTGAAGTTGAAACAATATTTTTATAAGAAAAATGTTAGAAATCACTATTTGACCACTTGTGGACTGACTGAGTGGACTGAACTAAAACTACATACAAAAAGGAGTGTTCCTAATCAGTAGTGAAGGCAGAATGAGACGAGTTCCCATGAACCAACATGGAGTGAGTTTCAGGGTATATTTTCAAATGAGTAAATATCTTTGTATTGTGCTGCATAGCATTAGGAATAATAAAAGACACATATACGGATTAATAATGTTGACAATACAATAACTAAGTAGAAGTGGACAATGAATAGGGATGGAGATGGGATTTCTCTCAATGTCTCCTCATGTAATTCTGTCTTTTGAACCAGGTTTGCACTCAAAAGCTTAAACTACTAAGGCTAGAGGGGTCCTAAAAAAAAAAAAAACTATTAGGCAGATTAAACTCACATAAATTTTAAATGGAATGTGTGGTACTTGCCTGGTTGAAGAAACAGGGAAAATGTAAAAATAATCTGTGATGGAGGGCATGACTGAAACAACCAGGACAATTTGCACATGGGCTGCTTATGCAGTGACATAACTGTTCAAAGCTGAATTTTCTGAATGAGTCACTGTATTGCAATGAAACTAAGGAATGCTATTTTTAAGAAACACTTTAAATACAATGAAGTTTGCCTTTTTCTATCCAGTGGCTCAATTCAGGGAGAGGAAAATAATGTATATGCCCACTGCTCTCAATAATGGCTTAACAGCGTGATGATAAGCAGCATATTTAGTAAGTGGAGGGTTTAGGTTACTAGGATGGATGGAAGGGGGGATGGAATAATTTCTCTAAAGATATGAAACTCTCCCCCTGCCACCCCTGAGACAGGATCTCTCTGTGTAGCCTTGGCTGCCCTGGACTCACTTTGTAGACCAGGCTGACCTTGAACTCCCAGCGATCTGCCTGCCTCTGTCTCCCAAGTGCTGGGATTAAAGGCGTGTGTCACCATGCCCAGCTAAGATATGAAACTCTTAAAAATATAGAATTAAGCTGGTCCATCTGAGAAAGTAAATGGTGCATTTTAAATAGAAAAAGGAGAAGGCAGAAATACATCCCATGATTGGGGTTACTAGCCTCTTAGAAAAAGGTGGAAGGGGTTAATAAGCAATGAAAATATAAGGGAGACCTTCTAGAAGACCTGAAAAGGTAGGTAAAAGTTTATAATTGAGACAAATAAGTTTAAAGTAGCAAACCTTTATACTATTCCCACCATATTTTCTGATATACCTGAAAGAATGTATATGAAACAAAAAAAAAAATAGAATGTTTAAAACATGCTCTCAAGTCTTCATTTCGCCTATTAAGCTCTCCTTTTGTCACGTAGTTTTATATATACTTTTAACTATATAAAATGCATAATAGTGGGAATATGTGAAGAAGGCCATAATTTCATACTGTACTCTCCTAATGAAAACATATCACAATAGAAACCTACAGCTGTGAATCAGTCTGATAAAACACTATGTTTTTATCTTTGGTTCTAAGTATGTGGCCCTCACATTCTTCATTTCTGCCATTTTTTGGATGGAGATCCGATATAGACAATCTGATATTTTCCTGGAAAAGAGAATTAGGCAGAGGGTGGTGGCTCTGCTCACGTGCAGTCCCAGCAGGGGTTCTGACACATTGCTGCCTAGAGTCAGTCTAGTACAAACTAGAAAAGTCACAATTTTTATGTAAATTCAATTAACTTAAAAAGTAACAACTGCCATCTTTCGGCGCCATCACCATGGTGCGCATGAATGTCCTGGCAGATGCTCAAGAGCATCAACAATGCTGAGAAGAGAGGCCGTGCTCCAAAGTCATCGTCCGCTTCCTGGCTGTGATGATAAAGCATGGCTACATTGGTGAATTTGAGATCACTGATGACCACAGAGCTGGGAAAATTGCTGTGCATTCACAGGCAGGCTGAACAAGTGTGGCGTGATCAGCCCTAGACTTGATGTGCAACTCAAGAACCTAGAAAAATGGCAGAACAATCTGCTCCCATCCCGTCAGTTTGGCTTCATTGTACTGACACCCTCAGCTGGCATCATGGACCATGAAGAAGCAAAACAAAAACACACAGGAGGGAAAATCCTGGGATTCTTTTTCTAGAGATGTAAAACACAAATAAAAAGCCTCCGTGGACTGTGGGGAAAAAAAAGGCACAACTGCCCCTGCTCAGGAGTAGTCAGCCTATCCAAACTGGACTCCATGGGCTTTTGCTTATTTATTCATTGGGGTTTTTTGTTTGTTTGTTTGTTTTGTTTTGTCTTTTTTTTTAAAGAGAGAAACAAAATGAAGTTGAGAAGACAGGAAAATGGGGCACAATCTGAGAGGAGTTGGAGGAGAGGTAATATGAAAATCTCAAAAAAAATAACAATATTATTTTTAAATGATAGATGTGTTGTTATTTTCTGTGTTTTGCCTACATGTAATCACATGCATATGCATCACATGCATGCAGTGCCTGAGGAGACCAGAAAAGGGTGTCATATACTCTGGACTGAGAGGTAACAGACAGGTGTGAGTGGCCATGGGCTTCTTTAAAAACAGGTGCTCTTTTTGGGTTTGTTTGTTTGTTTGTTCCAGTTACATCCCAATCTAGCCCCATCCCTCCTCTCCTCCAGGTTCCACTCTCCCTCTTTCTTCCCCTGTGCCCCCTCCCCTGTTCCTCAGAGAAGGGGATCCCACCCACCAAAGCTTATCAAGTTGCATCAGGACATAGCACTTCCTCTTTCCCTGTGGCCTGGTGAGGCAGTCCCTCCAGGGGAAAGAAATCAAAAGGCAAGCAACCCACAGAGTCAGCTCCCCGCCTCTACTTATTAGGGATTCACAAGAAGCCAGAGCTGCCTGTTGGCTACATCTGTGCAGGGGAGCTAGGTCCACTCCAAGCATGGTCATTGGTTGGTGCTTCAGTCTCCACACGGCCCCCTGGACCCTGGTTAGTTGGCTCTGTTGGTCTTCTTGTGGAGCTCTTGTCACCTCTAGTTCCTTTTATCCTTCCCCCCACTTTTCCACTAGACTCCCTATGATTCACTCAATGTTTAAAACAGCAGTTGGATGGAGCGTCTTGGAGGACAACTCTGCTAGACTCCTGTCTGCAAGCATAGCAAAGTATCTTTAGTAGTGTCAGGGGTTGGCTCTCTTCCATGGGGTGGATCTTGGTGGCTTTCTCTCCCTCTTATGAGTAGCTGTGTTCTACTACATGCTAAATCCTATTATGTACCAAACTGTCACAGGTCCCAAAGTAAGAGACAGTCAACCAGAGCTGTGATTCAAGATAAACACTGCATCCTTACAAACTCTCTAACAAGATATTTTATCAAAATAGTGAGCTAATCAAGCTATTAATTTAATTTATTTGTTTGTTTGTTTTGCTTGTTTTTTGAGACGGGGTTTCTCTGTGTAGCCTTGGATGTCCTAGAATTTTCTCTGCAGTCCAGGCTGGCCTCAAATTCAGAGATCTGGCTGCCACTCCCTCCCAAGTGCTGGGATTTAAAAAGTGTACCACCACTGCCCAGGCAATTTAAAACATTTTAAAGCCCTGTGCAGGCCAAGAACTGGTTCATGGCTGTGGATCTGATTAATGAACATGAAGTGCCCTGTACTTCACATCTCACCTGCCTGACAAGTGATGCCCATTTCCTGCAACCTTCCTATCAATGCGAGGTTCTACAATAAACATGTAGGCATGGAAGGTTTTTGTTTGGTTGGTTGGTTGGCTTGATTTGGTTTGGCTTTTTAAAAGATAGAGTTTCTCTGTGTAGCCATGGCTGTCCTGGAATTCACTCTGTAGAGCAGGCTGGCCTCCATCCAACTCACAGAGATCCACCACCTACCTCGCCTCTCAAGTGCTGGGATTAAAGGTGTGAGCCACCACCACCTGGCCACAGAATAAATTTGAATAATTTTCTGCAAAAGCACAAAGCTAACAGAACTTAACTTCCTAAATATATATTATTTGTTATTCTCCAGTAGAAGTGTATTACGAATTGAACTGTCTTCTTCCAAAATCCCTAAGTTGAAGCTCTATTTCCCACCATGACTATTTGGAGACAACGCTTTTTAAAGAGACAAATGGGTTTTAAGAAGCCAGGATGGCATCCTTACAAACAGGGCACCAGGCCCAAGGACAAACATGCAGAATGAAAAGCAGCATGAGGACAAGCTCACCCCTCACCACAGTCAGAGCACCCCTCAAGGCTCTAATTCCATGAAGTCTGTAAGTGAATTAGAAGCTCTTCCTGATAATTCTGCTTTTTTGTTTTGTTTTGTTTTTCAAGATAGAGTTTCTTTGTGTAACTTTGGCTGTCCTGGAACTTACACTGTAGACCAGGCTGGCCTGGAACTCACAGAGGACTGCCTGCCTCTGCCTCCTAAGTGCCAGGATCTGTACCTTTAAGGAGGAGTCAGAATTCCAAGAGCTAACCCTAGCATGAATCACTTGAACCACTCAGGCAACATTCATTAGAGCCGTGTTCTATTCTGATTGGTTTGACCACAGTTGGTGTGGATGACATGATAAGCCTGATCCTTAACAGTTTATGCACAAATTACAATAGCTACAAGCTAGCTAATGAAGTATACCCTATCTGTGGCACTAACAGAGTATTCTAAGATTACAGAAGCTCTTGAGCACCTGGAACAAAGAGGAAATGACAGGTCTTGCTCTTTCAAACTATTTCATACTCAATGCTTGCCTATTTCAGCAAAGTCTTGGGTTTTATTTAAGTTCATGCAAATACAAGTTACCAAAAAGGATGTCAACTTACAGTTCACCTTTACTTTTTTAAAGGCACATAATTATATTGCCATAACAGTTATGTATGTGAGGCATTGTCTACATGAAGAAAGAACATTCTATATGATGCCATGTTGTGCTCACAGGAGCCCCACTCTCCATAGATACCATGGTCGACCTCTGCAGAGGTATAAAAGCAGCTTCAAAAATCTTTGTATTTTATCTTCACGTGATCCCCAAAATGATATTGCTGGTAAATATATGATTATAAAGACATTCTCAATCTTAAAAGCAAGAGTTCCATATGGGCACTTAGAAAAGAATTTATATCCATGCATATTGTTGTCTATGCTGGCTCAAAGCAAGCTTTCTAGATCACACAGGTGGTCACTAAAAATCAATTTAATGAAGTTGTCCATTTTTTAAAAAAGGGTTAAATACTAGATATGACTAGATAAACAAAATAAATCTTCATTATGACCCATTCATTAGAGTTACCAAAAATAAAATAAAGCACAAAGAAATGTTACTAGAAAATACTTTTCTTTGCAACCCTGCTCAGTAGTAAGAGGCTAACTCCATCACAAGCTGAGAGTGAGGTGGACTGTATCAACTGTTTTAACATGATGATTGGCTTTCATTACAATGACAAACTTGGGACTTCGTTCTTTACTTCAAGCTATTCAGCTTTTCCCACCACTAGCACAAAATTAACTTTAATAATTTATTAACTGTCTGCTTTGTGTGTGAATAGCTATGCTGTAGGTGTTTGGATTTTCCTACTGGCTTCATTCCCTGGTTTCTAATTAGACATCATTAAGACAAAGAGAAAGTAAATACCTTAAACTGTCATTACTCAAAAAAAAAAAATTAAGCATATGTCTATTGAAAGCATAGGAAAGAGGCTGAGGAGATGGCTCAGTCAGTACAGTGCTACAATGATGCATGCCTGTAATCCCAGGGATAGGGAGCCAGCCTCAAGAGAGTCCCTGGGGTTGATAGCCAACCAGACAAGCCAAAGCCAAACATGTGATCTCCAGGTTCACAAAGGACTGCCTCCAAACATAAGATGAGAAGCACCAGAGTAAGGCACCAATTAGCAACTTCTGCCTTCATATGTACATACACAAATATGCACACACACATGCCAACCACAGAAAGAGGAAAAAATAAGATACACAAACTTATGAAGTTAGAACTACACAATTTTGTTTAAAATCTTGATAATGTATTGTAAGTAATAGAATTTTAAAAGTAAAATATAATTCTCCTTTGAGCGCTGCATTTAAAATTTATTCCCTTTCTTCTTTTGGTTCACTTGATAGTACATCTATTTGTTTGTCTGTCTTGGTTGTTAGTTAGGGTTTTGGTCATTGGTCTGTTGTTGTTGTTGTTGCTGTTGTTGTTGTTGTCGTTGTTGTTGTTAGTGTTAGTGTTGACAAGTACCCTGTAGCCCAGGCTGGACTCAAAGTCACCATAGCCTTAAACTCCTGATCTTCCTGTCTCTGTCTCCCAAATGTTGAAGTTACAGATAGAAACATACATATGGCTAAGTATTGTGTTTACTGCCACAAAAATTAAAACATTTTGTACAGAAATCAAAATGAAACCCAAGCATTTTATGACCAGCTTCTACTGATGCACTTTAAAAAGCTTCCTCAAGTTTCTCTGCAGCCTTATGATGCAAAGTGTACACAGTGTCCAAAGGCACGACCTTCACGTGGAACCCTGGTAAGAACACAGGTTCATCTGTACCCGCATCCTAATGTAATTCCCAGGAAGTCCTAAGCACACATAAGTTCCAGAAGGACTGTTCTGCAATAGGGGTTCCTCAGTTGGTGCCTGACAACAAATGCACCTCCTGAATCTTTGCTTACTTTCTCACATGCGCACACACACACACACACACACACACATCTTCCTAGGAGGAGACACCGTATGTGTGTATCAAGCTCTCAAGACAGCACATGGTCACAAACAGACCAAGAACCGTGCCCTGTAGGAGTCTATGCCACAGTTAGCCTGCTCTTGGATTCCAAATTACTTCAAAACTATGCTGCTCTCAATGAGGTCTGCTGAAGAACGACAAGAATGAAGGTCAGCACGTCACAGTAGGTCACGAAAGACCTTATCTGAAGAATTTATTCACAACATGCAAGCACTATGCCAAGAAGCCAGTTTGGAGACATCTAAACAAATAATACTCTACATGAGGTCTGAGATTAAGAATGTGCACTTGAAGAAGATTCAAACTGAGAAGTAAATAAATATAAGGTAGGGAGTTTTTTAAGATAGGATGCCATTAGAAAGTGAAGTGCTGAATTTTTGTTTTAAGAGCTCAATCAGCAAATCTCTAATGTGACTGGTGTCTGACTGGGATGTGGGGTTATGTTAGAATATTGCCTTCCTAGTACATTCTTCTAATGCTTCCTTTAAACGAGGCTCCTGCCAATATATTTCATTTCCCCCCACTTTTCTCATTCTCTCTGACCCTCACTAGCTAAAGCATAGAAACATGGCACACATACTCAAAAGAATGAGCTGGGAGGGTGTCAATGATTAGTAATAAAGACCGACTCCTACACAGAAGAATCATGGTTGACACATCAGAACTGGGTATATATTTTATTCTCTGCTTTTACTCTCCAGCCATCTCTCCTGACTGTATATTCTCTATCGGTACATATAGTCTGTGCCTAGCTTCTATTTCCATAAACCACAGGGTAAATTTCACTCCATTACGTTAAAACATTAAACACCCAAATGTTTTGGACACCCAAATGTTTTGGACACCCAAAACATGAAAAGGGATTACCTCATCTTTATACCCATGTGTGTGAGAGCTGAAGTTAAGAGTCAGCTGTAACATGCTACCCATCTCTCTCTCTCTCTCTCTCTCTCTCTCTCTCTCTCTCTCTCTCTCTCTCTCTCTCACACACACACACACACACACACACACACACACACACACACACACCCCTTCCATTGCATGTGGGTGCTGGGAACCAAATTCTGAACTCTGCAAGAACAGCAAGCGCTCTTAACCACTGAACGACTTCTTCAGCCTAACTTATCTTCCTTGATAGAGCACTATGCTGTATTCCTGTACATTTGTAGGGAGTCTGATTGCTGTTTCTATGTCCAGGATGGATCTACACCCTCACAGAAAGATACTGCGTGCAACATGAGAAAAGCCTAGGAACTATTTAGGGGATCAAGTCCACTCTATACCCCTTTCATTCTTCATGGGTTATCAGGTGGGTAGTAGAGTCTTTTTAAATGACTCATTAAACAGCACTCAAGACTTTTTGTGATGTGTTAAGATATAACAGAACCATAGTAATAAAAACAGTACTATACTAGCAAAAAAAAATTACATGAGTCCATGTAATTTCAACCACAATATTTGACAAAACACCAAACACATACTCTGAAGAAAGGAAAGCAATGTCAACAAATGGCACTGGGAACTCTGGATGTCTACAGATGAAATCACACCCATATCATCCTCTACAAAAACTAACTCCAAATGGATCAAAGGCCCAAATGTGAAACCTGAAACACTAAGGCTGCCAGAAGAAAACATAAGCAGTATGCTACATAATAAAGGTGTAAGAAAGAATATTCTTCCTAGGACTCCATTGACAAGTGGGACTTCATTGAGCTGAAAAGCTTCTGCACTGCTAAAGAAATAATCAACTGGATGAAGAAGAAGCCTAGAGAATGGGAGAAAATCTCTGCCAGCTATACATCTGATGGGGAATTAATATGCAGAATAGAAAAATAAGTCAAAAACCAAATGACCCGCTCAAAAGACGGGCCTGGGACCTGAACAGACACTTCTCAAAAGTAGAAAAAAAGAAAACGAATGGCTAAGAAAGATCTCCAAGAAAAGTTCATTATCCATTGTAATTAGGGAAATGCAAATCAAAACAACTTTGAAATTTCTTCTTATCCCTGTCAGAATGGCAAAGATCAACAAAATAACTGACATCAAATGCTAGAAGGGATATAGCAACTGAGGAAAGGTAGGAGTGGGGGAGGGAAGTGTTCTTCTCAGGGAAGAATACATAAATTGGGAGTCCAGAGCCAAATGGCCAACTTTGAAAGCATAAAAAGTATACACAAGTAACATTATACAGACTGAGCACTTCATGTAATAACAATTAGTGAAAAGAGAGGCCACGAATATGAAGGAGAGCACGGGGGAAATAGGAGTGAGTATGGAGGAAAGAAAGAAAAAGAAAAGATACTGTAATTACATTATAATCTCAAAAACAAAAATAAACAGACTTTTTTGCAATGAGATATCTACTAAGACGTCTTACTACCCAGGTACCTGCAGATTAGAATGGAACTCTCAAGCTTCATTGGCAGTCCTCAGGACCGAGAATCTCACACACGGATACAAATACCCGAGCACACTGCTGTAATGCCAGCCTATGTTTTTACATTGTATTTTCAGAGAGCACTTCACTAAGTTTCCCAATATGGCCTTGATCTCACTCTATAACCAAAAAATGCCTTGAACTTGAGATCTTCCAACTTCAATCCCCCTAGTAGCTAAGATTACATGTCTTTACTACCGAATCTCGCTGCTTCCAAGCATTCTAGTTATTGGTATAACTTATATACATAATAAACACAACATAATAGAATACAAATTTTAACTAACAATGATGACTATGAACAGTTAAATATGAAAATAATGAAAAAGTGCTTTACACATATAATAGTCCCTGAGATGTTCAACCAAACTCCAATGCTAATGTTTCATAGATGACCTATTTATTTTTCATGCAAAACAATTTAAAGAGACCAAATTGGTTTTTTTAACTCTACAAGGAATAATAATAGTGAAGCACAGTGGAAGCCAGCAAGGAAAATTAATGTATTATATACTTATATAACGTTATAGATTAGAAACTACTATTATTTGACAGATTAAGATTCAAGGTCCTTCGTGTTAAGCAACTCCCTTCAGACTAAAAAGCTAGAGGGTGACAGTTCAGAGCTCTTTAGCAGTTTAAGGATAACAGGGCAACACAAGAAGGTATAAGAGAGAACAGCAGTGGGGAACAGAGGGTGTCCTGGGTTTTGCCTAGAGATCAATAAAAAGGAGACACACAGGCACTAGGCACTGGGCATTGGGCACTGGGCACTAGGCACTGGGCACTAGGCACTAGGCACTGGGCACTGGGCACTAGGCACTGGGCACTAGGCACTGGGCATTGGGCACTGGGCACTAGGCACTGGGCACTGGGCACTGGGCACTGGGCACTGGGCACTGGGCACTAGGCACACGGGCACACGGGCACACGGGCACACGGGCACCGGGCACCGGGCACCGGGCACCGGGCACCGGGCACCGGGCACCGGGCACCGGGCACCGGGCACTGGGCACTGGGCACTGGGCACTAGGCACTGGGCACTGGGCACTGGGCACTGGGCACTGGGCACTGGGCACTAGGCACTAGGCACTGGGCACTGGGCACTGGGCACTGGGCACTGGGCACTGGGCACTAGGCACTGGGCACTGGGCACTGGGCACTAGGCACTAGGCACTAGGCACACAGGCACTAGGCACTAGGCACTGGGCACTGGGCACTAGGCACTGGGCACTAGGCACTAGGCACTGGGCACTAGGCACTAGGCACTAGGCACTAGGCACTGGGCACTAGGCACTAGGCACTAGGCACTAGGCACTGGGCACTGGGCACTGGGCACTAGGCACTAGGCACTAGGCACTGGGCACTAGGCACTAGGCACTAGGCACTGGGCACTGGGCACTAGGCACTAGGCACTAGGCACTAGGCACTAGGCACTAGGCACTAGGCACTAGGCACTAGGCACTAGGCACTAGGCACTAGGCACTAGGCACTAGACACTAGGCACTAGGCACACAGGCACTAGGCACTAGGCACTGGGCACTAGGCACTAGGCACTGGGCACTGGCACTGGGCACTAGGCACTGGCACTAGGCACTAGGCACACAGGCACTAGGCACTAGGCACTAGGCACTAGGCACTAGGCACTAGGCACTAGGCACTAGGCACTAGGCACTAGGCACTGGGGCACTAGGCACTAGGCACTAGGCACTGGGCACTGGGCACTAGGCACTAGGCACTAGGCGCTAGGCGCTAGGCATTGGTTCAGAGAGCCAATAGATACAAGAAAAGTTCAATGTCCTCAGCTATTGGAAAAATAAAAATCAACACTAAAGTGTGATTCCATCTCATCCCTGACAGAATAGCTCTTGTTAAAACAATAAACAGGGGTGGGAAGACAGCTTACTATGTAAAGTTGCTCAGGCATGAAGTCCTGAGTTCAATCCCCAGCACTGGTATACAAGGATGGGCAAGGTGGTCCAGGATTTAATCCCACTGCTGAGAGACAGAGATAGGAGAATTCTGGGGCTAGTCAGATCAGTGACTTCCAGGTCCCAGTGAAACACTCTTTCTCAAAAAAGAAAGAAAGAAAGAAAGAAAGAAAGAAAGAAAGAAAGAAAGAAAGAAAGAAAGAAAGAAAGAGAAAGAAAAGAAAAGATGGATGGCTCCTGAGAAACATCTAACCTCATGTCATGTAACCACATGCATTACCCATACATGCACACAATCACACACACATGTGTACCCAAATATAAACAAACAGCTTTCGAAGTAACAGCATTATAGCCAATGAAGTTTATCTGATTAAAAAAAAAAAATACTGGGAAGAAGGGAAAAAGAACTGGTGCCTATGGAGAAATTCATCAATACCTACTACCACTTGCCTAGCCATTTTAAAAATCAATATGGAAAAACCTCCAAATAAAACTAAAACTAGAACTACCATGTGATCCAGAAATACCACTTGCTAGACATCTACCCAAAACAACCCAAGTCAACATACAGAAGTTTTCTGTGTCACTTTTCTTAACAGTCAAGATATGCAATCTGTCTACGTGTCCATCAGCAGATGAAGAGATAAAGAAAATGCAGTACACATTTAAATACTGAAAACCTTTTCGGCCATAAAGAGTGAAATCGTGTTATTTAAAGAAAACAGATGGAATTGGAGATTATCACATTAAGCAAAATAAGCCAACCCCAGAAAGATGGATAATCACATATTTTCCGTCATCTCTGGAATGTAATTTTAATAAATACACACATACATATTTCATCAAATAAAAAGGAAACTAGTATGTGTAGGAAGACGGGGAGAGGGTGATGGGAAATGAATATGGTCAATGCACATTATATATTTGAAAAACTGTCATTGTGAAACCCATAAATATTAAAAAAACAATTTTAAACCAAAAATGTCACACTCATAAGATCATCATTTTAAGCAAAATATAAGAGACACAGAAAGATAAATGTTTTTCTTTTACATGTGGCATCCAGATTTTACAACATAAACATAGGTAAGATAAAAATTAGCAGGGGGCCTATTTGAAGAAAAAGGCACAAATGAAAAGAATTAGGGGACAAAAGAGGGTACCGAGGGGTTTAATATGAACAAAGTATAAATATACTTCTATGAAAATTCCATAAAGAACACTATCAGTTTACACCATCGATGTAAGTAAAAACAGAACAGAACAAAGTAAGTAACATGTTTCGTTGACCTCAAGAAACTGCTTCAGACTAGGTGGAATCCACTTACTCCCAGGGTCAGGCCAACATCCCTCTTTCATCTGTTAATGGAGTACCCAAAAGTAAGGAATCAAAACCAATGACACATTTAAAATGTAAATTACCTTGGTGCCGCTACAATTTCTTTAAGTCGGGGTTCAATTAACTTTAGCACTACAGTGAATGTTCCGAAAATCACACAGCTCTTACGTGAATAAGCACATTTCAAACATCAAACTGAACCTAAAAAATTGCTTCATTTACCCGAACTTGAATATTTATTACCTCTTCATCATCTTCCTCATCTTCAACGTCTAGAATTCCTGAATCCTGTTCAGACTTTGGGCTTGTGCTCTCCATCTCTGCATCAAAGATCGTATAAACATCTTTCTTAGATTTTCTCTTGCTTCCTATTCTAGGCTGCTGCAAGACAATGTTATCCAGGTTTCTTTGCTGTTGGGCCTAGGATACAGAGAAAAATACAAAAAATAATGAAAAATAGAAGAAACAAACAAACAAACAAACCTCACGCTTCCAATGAACTATTTTTGAACAAATCAATACATTATAGGGGAAAAAAACCAAAATGTCTTAATATATAAATTTGACCTAAAAGTAAAATTAAACATAATAATCCATACATGTTGTTGTTTAAAATAAGTCTTGTGCATCCTAGGGTGGCTTCAAGTTTGCTATGGTATGGAGGAATGCCTTGAGTCCTAAGCCTCCTGTCTCCACCTCCCAAGTACTAGGAATTCCAGGTGGAAATCTCACTTTAATGTACACCCCTGAGTTATCCTACAGTAACTGTTTCCAAAGTCAACACAGAAAAAAGATAATTTGTTGCCTTCTAAAGTATTAACAACCAGTAGGTAACAAGTGGACTCATCCCATTTTCACCTCCATAACCAAGAGTGTGGTACAATTGGCTAGTGCTTAGCTCCTACAAAGAAAAGCAATACTGAAACCAACATGAGAGAAGATGAGACAGCAACCTGGAATTAACTATAATCAATTTAAAACTGGGGGGCATCTTTAAAAAACAGATTCTTTGGATATGGATTCATTCTTTGGAATGAATAAAATTAATCAAGAGGATGAATTATCTTAAAATATATTTTCTCAGGAAGTATTCTGAACTAGCAAATGTAGCCTATGAAAAGGGGCTTTAAATGATTTACTCTTCAGAATTTAAAATACATCTACCTAACAAAAGACAGTACACTTTGAATAGACCCAAAGAAAAAAATAATGTCCCATCCAGAGTCAACAATAAAACCTCTACCCACACAGTGCTGCTACAAGTGAACTTAGCCACTCTCAGGAAATTGGGGCTGTAAGATTAAGGGTTTCTCCAAGTCACAATACCAAAGAGCAATAAGCAGAAGTTCAAAGTATGATCTCCTAAGTCCCAGACATTCATCCTTCACTATACCAAAAGCCCAAGAACAGGGCAAATGTTTTCCAAAGTAAGGGTTCTGTGGCCATATCAATAGACACAGTGTATGTTACATATCCTTAAAAGGCAGAGACAGGCCATCCCTGGAGCGATGTGACTAGTGAGATTAGTGCAAGTGAAAAACTCTGACTGAATCCACACAGTGGGGAGTAATCAGGGAAGAAACACAATATGGATACAGGCCTCCACAGACACATGTAAACACACATACCTATCACATACATGAAAAAACACTGGTAAGGACACTGTTCTTAAGAAATAGGTAGCTAGCTGGGTGGTGATGGCACATGCTTGCATTCCTAGCACTCAGAGGCAGAAGCAGATAGTTCTCTGAGTTTGAGGCCAGCTTGGTCTACAGAACAAGTTCCAGGACAGCCAGCACTATGAAGAGAAACCATGTATGTATGTATGTATGTATGTATGTATGTATGTATGAATGTATGTGTGTATGTATGAATGTATGTGTGTGTGTATGTGTGTATGTGTGTGTATGTGTGTATGTGTGTATTGTGTATGTATTATGTATAAATAAGTAAGAAGAAACTTGAGTAATTTGTTTAAGCCTAAAATGTTCCATGTTCCAGAAAATGCCAGGGCTATGCAGAGAAACCATGTGGAAAGAAAAAAAGAGAGAGGGAGGAGGGAGAGAGGGAAGGAGGGAGGGAAGGGCAAACTTGGGTAATTTGTTTAAGCCCAAAATGTTCCAGTAAATTTTCTCCATGAAATTTTGCTTTTCTATTCCATGCCAAGGTGCAAAACTTGAGTTCATGACTTCTTGAAAATCAATGCATTTCTCCTCAATGCCAAGTTGAAACTAATGAGAAAATAAGTGTCACTGAATCTAAATGAGATTAAAGAATTCAAGATAATAACTCAGTATTAGAAGTTAGTTAAGGCACTGGTCAAATAAAACAACTATAGCAAAAGAGAAAAACTCAAACTATGTGGGCTAGTTTCAACCAAAACAAAATAAAAAGCAATCTACATTCCAGAGATTTGAATCAATGCACAAATCTGTTTCCCTGCATATTATCCACTCACATTCTGGGTTCACTTACATCAAATCCACGGCTTCAGCAACAACCAAGCTAGAGCAGGCACACTCAGTTTAGGTCTATACAAAAGACAAGCATTTATGAACTCAAGCTACGTACAACATTCTACACCACTCAGTGAGGCAGCCTCCTGCACTGACCTGCTGCAGACCACACACCAAGGACCAGTGACTCAGGAGGCAAAAGCAATGGGGAACTCCTACACTTTCCTGTTCCAAAGAGCAGACCTTCAATGGCGGAGTGACTGCTTGCTCCTTCTTTCTCTACCTTCTTTTAGAACATCCAAGGCAAAAATGTTCATCAGTGCATCTTGGCATCAAATCCCAAGCAAACTGGTATTCTTTCACACTCAAATGCTGCCACGTTAGAAGAAGCAATCCACAGGAGCCACACTAGATACTAACAATAAATTGAAAAGGGACCTAGGGAAGTAACTTTAGATTTTCTAAAATTTTTATTTTTGTTAGTTTTGTTTTTGGTGTTGTTGCTATTGCTGGTATACAGTTTTTCTATCAACTTAGGGGAATACAAGAGTATCGAGGCCAGTCACTATGTTGAAGGAGTGAACCCTTGACTGGAAGTCAAGGGATTCTGTGTTGTAGTCTAGGGCCCTGGAGCTTGTGCTTGTGCTCCAAGCAATCCCAACTCTTCCACAGCTGTCAAAGGTCCACCACAGATAGCCTGCCATTCGGGAACTGGCCCAGGTAAAAACACAAAATTTCATGGGGAACAATCACATAAACACTCAGACATTACCAAGACAGATACACATTCAAATCACCATCTTGCAAACCATGTAAGCCTGAAAGGAGATGGCAATGGTAAAATACACATACAAATAAATACAACACAGATAGATCATCATGAAAGTGCGACATTAAAAGTTCATGAAAATTCCACATAGAGCTTTTCAGAGTTCTTCAACATTCTAAGCAACTTTACCAAGAACATTCAGAGCAGCTGCAGCACAAACTAATTTCCCCCAAGAATTACCCTGCACTATGAGGAAAGGAGTACAAAGCACACAGTAGCCATGAGCCCTGGTGTGTCTTCACTTTCTTCCTGTTCATCCTTTCATTGAATAATTCTAACGACTTTATCATCATATCCACTGTTCTGTGAGAATTCCTCGACTCCTGTTCTCTTTCACTGCTCCACCACCCAGGAGCACATCTCTAGTCTCCTGTATGTTGGTATTTTCTGATCTCACTTTGATTCCAAGGTAATTGAACCCATCACCTCCACCACCAGCCACCACCAATGCTCCTGTTCACTGTGTATGCAGACTTCTACATGCAAATTAGGAATGAGGAATAAAGGAATACAAGACCAAACTCTAAAAACTACCTTATATTACACATAATTAATAGAAATATCAGTAGTCTCTTCACTTGGGTCAAAACACATCCTAAACCACTAGGGACATTTCTACTTGTATACTCACATTACATAACTACCCGATAATATGATTGAATCCAACATTTTCTCCAAAACCCAAACAAGTTTTTCTCATAGAAAGCCTTCTGTAACCTCTTTCTCCACATCCTCGCCAGCACGTGGTGTCACTTGAGTTTTTGATCTTAGCCATTCTGATGGGTGTAAGATGGAATCTCGGAGTCGTTTTGATTTGCATTTCTCTGAAGACTAAAGACGTTGAGCATTTCTTTAAGTGTTTCTCAGCCATTTGATATTCCTTCGTTGAGAATTCTCTGTTCAGTTCTGGGCCCCATTTCTCAATTGGGTTATTTGGTTTGGTGGTGTTTAATTTCTTGAGTTCTTTATATCTTTTGGATATTAGACCTTTCTCAGATGTAGGGTTGGTGACGATCTTTTCCCAGTCTGTAGGCTGTCGCTTTGTTCTGTTGACAGCATCTCCTGCCTTACAGAAGCTTCTCAGCCTCATGAGGTCCCATTTATTAATGGTTGACATTAAGGCCTGGGCTGTTGGTGTTCTGTTCAGGAAGTTGTCTCCTGTGCCAATGTGTTCCAGGCTCTACCCCACTTTTTCTTCTAACCGATTTAGTGTCTCTGGTTTTATGTTGAGGTCTTTAATCCACTTGGACTTGAGTTTTGTGCATGATGACAAATATGAGTCTAACTGCATTTTTCTACATTTAGACATCCAGTTAGACCAGCACCATTTGTTGAAGATGCTATCTTTTTTCCATTGAATAGATTTAGCTTCTTTGTCAAAAATCAAGTGACCATATGTGTGTGGATTCACTTGTGGGTCTTTGATTCGATTCCATTGATCAACCAGCCTATTGCTATGCCAGTACCATGCAGTTTTAATTACTGTTGCTCTATAGTACAGCTTGAGATCAGGTATGGAAATTCCTCTGGAGGATCTTTTATTATATAGGATTGTTTTTGCTCTTCTGGGTTTTTGTTTTTCCATATTAAGTTGAGAATTGATCTTTCAATGTCTCATTGTTGGGGGGAATACAAACTGGTACAACCACTTTGGAAATCTATCTGGCACTTTCTCAGAAAACTGGGAAGAGGGTTTCCTCAAGACCCAGCTATTCCACTCCTTGGAATATACCCAGAAAATGCCCTTCCACACAACAAGGACATATGCTCAATCATGTTCATAGCAGCCTTATTCATAATAGCCAGAACCTGGAAACAGCATAAATGTTCCTCAGTTGAAGAATGGATAAAGAAACTGTGGTACATTTTCACTATGGAATGCTGCTCAGCTATTAAAAACAAGGAAATCCCAAATTTTGTGGACAAATGGATGGGAATAGAAATGATCATACTGAGTGAGTTAGCCCAGAAGCAGAAAGACTCACATGGTATATACTCATTTATAATTGGGCACTAGCCCAAAAGGCATGTCCCATGAAAGTCTTCACTTACCATGAGATTGGGATAGATGTGAGGACATCCTGCTGGGACTCTAGGTAAGAGAATATAGGAGACAGGGAAATAGAAGGACACAGAGGGTCCTAGAAACCTACAAGAGGAACATTGTGATGGGTGGATCAGGGCCCAGGGGGTTCTGCTCAAACTATTGTACTAGCCAAGGACAATACAAGTAGTAAACATCGAACCCCTACTCTGATCTAGCCAACGGAGAGGACGTTCTCCACAGTTATGTGGAGAGCAGGGACTGACTCTGACATGAACTCTGGTGCTCCATATCTGACCACCTCCCCTTGGTGGGGAGGCCTGGTGGCACGCAAAGAAAGAATAATCAGGCTACCAAGATGAGACATGATAGCCTATGACCATATAGTGGGGGAGGAGGTCCCCCTAGGTCTTAGACGTAGGGAAGGGGAATAGGGTAAAAACGGGAGGGAGGGAGGGAGGGAGGGAGGGAAGGAGGGATGGATGGAAGCATACAAGTGATGGAATAACAATTTAGTTGTAATCTGAATAAATTAATAAAATTAAAATTAAAAAAAAAAAAAAAAAAAGAAAGTCTTCTGTAACCAGGCATGGCAGCACACCTGTAGTCCCAGCACAGGGAAGTTGAAAACAGGAAGACCATAGTAAGGTCAAGGCTAAGCTAGGATACACAGGACCCTGTCTTTTTAAAAATATAAATAAAAGAGGGAGAATAAGAAAAAAAAAAAAGAAGAAGAGAGGGAGAGAAGGGGAGGGAGAGAGGGAAAAGAAAGCAGTGTCCCTTATATACAATTCAGATAGTACTTTCTACATTATTGCTTTCACTCAAACATGTGTCAAATGCCTACTTGGATACCAGGAGGAACAAGTTCAATGCTGAGGAGGCAAAGGAGAAACAATGAAGGAATGGGAACAGAGAATTACAAGGTCTGCTTTACAGTACAGACCAATCATCTAGGCATGGAGGGTGGTCAACTGTGGGGAACGAGACTACAAGCAGGAAAAGTAATGTAGAGCATTCTAAAAACCCACAAAACAATGATGAGAAGGAACTATAACAGCAGTGCACACAGGAAACAACTGATCTGCTGATTTGAATGCTGAACATGACAGAGAGGAAAAGAAACGAGAACTTAAAGTATTCTGGCCTTGATGGCTAAATAGTGGAACAGAGACCATCAGAGGGAATTATAGGCTAAATGAAAAGTCATTAAGGTGAGTACCATAAGCCTGCTGGATATTCAGTTGAAAATGGCATGAAAACACTAAACAATGCTTCTCAATTTGAAAATAAGAAATGCTTTGCAACTGTAGGGATTCCCCAAGTCCAGACACCTAGCACGCAGAGTACAACTGAGATACAGGTTTACTGTATGAATGCAGCAGATGACAAATAGAGTCCATGTGAGAATGTGATCTGACCCCTAAAATTAAAGGATAATCTACCAGAAAGAGGTAAGGGGTTGTACACATAGCCACAGCATGACCTAATGCGTACTGTGAACCTAAGATGTCACTATTAACACTGTCAGCTGTAAGAGTGCCTATGAAGCATTCTAATCACACCATTAGGTAAAGGCTTATTGTAGAATGCAAGTCCCAGCTCCCAAGACACCTACAATAAGATTCAGAATTCAAAAGGAAGACTCAAAACCCAAAGGCATCTGAGTTTATCAATACAACACTGACCTCTAGTGGTTTAGAATATGCACAAACCAGCTTAGAAACTGAAAGGAACTGTAAGCTTAGAAACTGGAGTCTTTAAGTTCTACAACCAAGGGAGGTTTGCTTTGCTTCTCTGGAATAGTATAATGTGGTAAAAAAAACAACTATCAAAGCAACCTAGGAGTACCAGCCTGACTGAACAAGATAGTGCAAATGAAAGACCTTGAATTAAAACAACTGCCTTCCTCTGAAGATGACAGGAACCTACATCACTGTCTACTGTGCAAGCCTGAGCCTCCAAGCATGCCCAGAAGCACAGGCACTGGAGCACCTACCTGCTACTGCTACTCACCAGGACTGCATCGGTACCAGCAGTGAGCACAGCGCAGACACTGCTGCAGACCCTCTAGGCCTCATCTCTTATTCTGGCTTCATCAGCAATCTGCACTACAAAATCAGAAGAAACTGAACACTACCTCCGGGACACCTGAAACTGCCAACCCAAGGGCTTCGCTAACATCGTGAGAAATAACTTGGCACTCATGAAACAGAACCTGTAAGTAAGGCAGCCCTGACGACACACAAATGTACCCCTAATTTGTTGCTCCCATAGCTGGTTACACAAAGCTTCTCAGAAAAACCCTCACAGGATAAGGATCTAGATTCTCCTAGAACTAGACCCTACACTGGTTCCTATGCTCTCTTTTTACTTTTAACTTTTATTCCTGACTCACTGGATTTTATTAGTGAATGATCAATCTCATATCAATCCCATCATTCCTTCAAAGAAATAAACACTAAAATAATATAACAGAGTGAAATGGAAGTGTTAGTCTATTCCGTGTCTGAAGCCTAAAGGACAGGTGATGCACAAAGAAATAGAAAAGTCAGGATATTAAGACTCCAAATATCACCATGAAAAGGAGTGCAGAGCAGCAGCCGGCTCCAGGCAGGAGTCCCAGCTCTCTCAGCACTTCGTCTAGATACTTCATCTTGCATACGTGGCACCTCCAGTGTCACACTCAAACAAAGAGATGGGAAAAGAATAGTGAGCAAAGAGAAAAGGCATTGCAAGATGATCATTAAAAAGCTGCTTTTATGGACTCTGCACAGAAGCGTGTTATTTTTATCATATACAAGGCCATTATTGTAAGGACTCATGGATCCCAAAGGATGTCCATCAGTATGAAGAAAAGTACAATCCTAATGCTTTGACCCTTTTTATACTAAGAAAGGTGCTCGTTATCTGCTTTAAAATTAGTTTCCAAACATGAAACAAACACTAATGGAATAAAAAAAGGTAATTCAGAGAGTAGGGAACATACCTGTAATTCATGCATATATCATGGGGATTAACAATCACAATCTAAGAAAGCCCTGTGACTCAACAACAAAACCCAATAAAAATGAGCAAAGGATTAAATAGAAACTTCTCCCAACAAGCCCGTGAAAGATGCCCAAATCATTACTTATGTTGGGTAATCTTGACTAAAAGCTTGATTGAATTAAGAGGTGATTAAAAGACTACTAGAGCAAGCCTCTAGGGGTCTACATGAAGGTACTTCCAAAGAGGTGTAGATCCTGAGAGCTCTTCTCTAATAGATGGATTTGTGCCTGGATCAATTTATTACATGGTGGAGGCAAAGGAGAAGAGTTGGGGCCTGGCTGGAGGGCCTAAGTCACTGAGTGTATTCTTGGATGCTAAGTATTCCACCTCCAGTCTCTTCCCGTACATTTTATTCTGCTTCCTGGGGAAAATGTTGTGAAAATCTTTTGCTTCTCCACAGCATCACCATGATGGTGGACAGAAAACTCTAAAACTAAAAGCCAAAGTAAATAATTTCTGTGTTGAATGATTCATATCAGGCTCTATGTCACATTAATGAGACGAATAACCAATATGCCAATCATTGCGGAAGTAGAAACCAAAGCCACAAAGAGGCATCATCTGGTGCCCACTGGGACCATCACTTATCAAGAATTCAAACAACAAGTGATGGCAAGAAAGTAAGTAAGGCGTCATCCTGGGTGATATTAGTGAGAAGACAAAATGCATCCACTATGGAAAACAGCACTGCAGGTCCTCAAAATAAGAAGTACCAGAAGAGTGTGTGCAAAAGAATTTATATCAGGATCACAGAGCTATTTCAACAACCAAGACATAAAGATGATGGTAATATTCACTAAAGAAGAAATGGGATATGTAACTACATTAATGTTATGCTACTTTAAAAATTAAGGAAATCTCATGACATGATACAACAGCAAGTTACAAGGTAAAGGGGACAACACAGTTGAAAGAGAATGAAGAAGCAGGAGAAACAGCAGGCCAGAACTGAATACAGCAGCAATGTTGGTTAGAAATATTTTTAAACATATGACTGCTATATAAAGAGCTTTAAATGAAAAGCAAGTAACACACAAGAACAGAAGGCAAACGTAAGCAGACAGGAGAAAATTCTACGAAATAACCAAAGAAGAAATGTCAGAGATCAAAAACATCAGGACAAACATGAATGCCTGTGAGGGGCTCATTAACAGAGAGTGCACAAGCAGAGGACAAGACCGCTGAGGCTGAGATAGAAGAACAGAAAGTGTTAAAACTAAAGGGTGAACACAAAAAATACTTTAAAGAATACAACAGAATATCCAAAATGAAAAGATGAAGACCTGTGAGGCAAGAATAAAAGATAAAACTCAGGTAAGAAGAATACCAAAGGAAGAGGAGAGGAGGGGAGGCAGGAAGAACCCAGAGGAGCCGTGACAATGACGGAGGGTTTCCACAGACTGATGGCCCACACCAAACCACAGATTCAAGAACAAGGAAGCCCATGTTACTCAACAGGCAACATAAAGCTAAAACCACCACACTTAGGCGTATGATCTTTAAACTTCAAAAAAGCCAAAACTAAATACTCAAGGAGGATCCCAGAGCAAAGAAAACATAGTATCTATATGGAACAAAAATGACAAGCACACTTGCTTTCTCTTCATGGACCACATAATCAAGAAGGAAACAGGCTCTGTTTGTAAAGTACGACATGTAACATCCTGTAGCAAACTTAAAAGAAATTTAAAAAACAAACTGCTGCAAGTGCAATGAGCTACCAGCCACCTCCTCATGTCGTCTACCCTCTTGGTATCACCTCATACATTCACATAAAAAAAATAATATATCATATCTAACATAACTTACTAGACATGGCATCAAATGAAAAAAAGTATGTGAGAGAAAGCCATATTGTGATTTAAGCATTCTGTTTCAAATAAAGGCTTCTGTAAGAAGTCCAATGACAAGAAGAAATTCCAAGACCACATCAAAGCAAAGAACAATAATCCAAGCTGCCCCCTGACAAGGGAAGAATGATAGAGAAAACCACTTTTTGGCAGAGAGCATGCACCTTTAGTGTAGCTGAGTAGAAAGCCCAGGACACACTTATATCCTGTGAATTACCTTGACAGTGGGGCATGATCCTGGGATTCGAGCAAGGCTAAGGAATATGCCCTTGGCCATGTAAGTAACTACTGAGACAAAGACAACAAATTTAAATGAATATAAGGCAATTCTGTATGAGAAAAATGCAATCACAGGTCAGTCTTCTGCTGCATAAACTACTGATAACAAAGCAAGTCTGCAAATATATATATATATATATATATATATATATATATAGAGAGAGAGAGAGAGAGAGAGAGAGAGAGAGAGAGAGAGAACATTATAGCTTGTTAATGTGAGAAGAAAAGTGATGAAAATATAAAACTTAAATACACATTCTAACACATTCTATAGAGAAAGGTTATAAAGATGCCCCACCTCCACAGAATACAAATACCAATGAAAAAGAACTATGTGAACTGCTTTGCTAGGCTTGACTCCCATCTCCTGAAACAGCTCAAGGAAGAAGAAAACACTGTGAAAAGTAAGAATTCCAAAGTTCTTCTTTAGTAACATTCAAATTTTCTACCAAAGATTTGAAAGTTCAAAACCAAGCATTATAGCACACACCTGTAATGGTTGTGCTTGAAAAGCAGAGCCATTACTTCAAAGTAAAGCTTAGCTACATACATTTTTTTTTTTTTTTTTTTTTTGGTTTTTCTTTCTTTCCCCCCCCCCCCCTTCGAGACGGGGTTTCTCTGTGTAGCATCAGCGGTCCTGGACTTGTTTTGTAGACCACGCTGGCCTCAAATTCACAGATATCTGCCTGCCTCTGCCTCCCACAGTGTTGGGATTATAGGCGTGAGCCACTGCACCGAGATATATATTTGGGTTTTGGGGTTTCTTTTTTGTTTTTATTTTTATTTAATTAATTTATTCAGATTACAACTTAATTGCTATCCCATTGCTTATATGCTCCTATTCCTTCCTCCCTCCCTCCCTCTTTCACCCTATTCCCCTCCCCTAGGTCTATGACCTAGGGGGACCTCCTCCCTCACTTTATGGTCATAGGCTATCAAGTCTCATCTTGGTAGTCTGATTATTCGTTCTTTCAGTGCCACAGGCACCACCAAGGGGAGGTGGTCAAATATGGGACACCAGAGTTCATGTCAGAGTCAGTCCCTGCTCTCCACATAACTGTGGAGAATGTCCTGTCCATTGGCTAGATCAGAGTAGGGGTTCGATGTTTACTACTTGTATTGTCCTTGGTTAGTGTAATAGTTTGAGCAGAACCCCCTGGGCCCTGATCCATCCATCACGATGTTCTTCTTGTAGGTTTCTAAGACCCTCTGGATCCTTTTATTTCCCCATCTCTTATGTTTCTCTTACCTAGAGTCCCAGCAGGATGTCCTCACATCTGTCCCAATCTCTTGGTAAGTGAAGACTTTCATGGGACATGCCTTCTGGGCTAGTGCCCAATTATAAGTGAGTTAACTCACTCAGTATGATCATGTCTAGTCCCAAGCATTTGTCCACAAATTTCAGGATTTCCTTGTTTTTAATAGCTGACTAGTATTCCATAGTGTAAATGTACCACAGTTTCTTTATCCATTTTTCAACTGAAGGACATTTAGGCTGTTTCCAGGTTCTGGCTATGAACATGGTTGAGCATATGTCCTTGTTGTGTGGAGAAGAATTTTCTGAGTATATACCAAGGAATGGAATAGCTGGGTCTTGAGGAAGTCCTCTTTCCCAGTTTTCTGACAAAGCACCAGACAGATTTCCAAAGTGGTTGTACAAGTTTGCATTCCCACCAGCAATGAAGGAGTGTTTCTCTTTCTCCACATCCTCACCAGCACATGGTGTCACTTGAATTTTTGATCTTAGCCATTCTGATGGATGTAAGATGGAATCTCAGAGTTGTTTTGATTTGCATTTCTCTGATGACTAAAGACGTTGAGCATTTCTTTAAGTGTTTGTCAGCCATTCAACATTCCTCTGTTGAGAATTCTCTGTTTAGTTCTGAGCCCCATTTCTCAATTCAGTTATTTGGTTTGGTGGTGTTTAATTTCTTGAGTTCTAAACAGGGTTTCTCTTTGTATAGCCCTGGCTGTCCTGGAATCACTCTGTAGTCCAGGCTGGCCTCAAACTCACAGAGATCTGCCTGCCTCTGCTTCCCAGAGAGGCATGTGCCACCATTGCCCAGCATTTGTTCAAAAAACTAAAATAAAATAAGGACTGGAAAGATGGCTCAGCAGTTAAGAGCACTGCCTGCTCTTCCAGGGAGCTTGGTTCAATTCACACATGGCAGCTCATGCCTGTGCCTCCAGTTTCAGGGGATCTGACACCCTCACAGAAACATACATGTAGGCAAAATGCCAACGAACATAAAATATAAAATAAATCATTCACTCATTTCATGACTTCACTCTGAAGGTACCTAGCACCAACCCACAAAGAACAAGCATCCAAAACTTCACCACAATCCAGTGTTTTCTTCTTTTATCAACAGCTTCTATTAAAACTGAAGGTCTCCCCACCTCGACCCAATCACAGACAACACAAGTTTGGAAGGAAGAATGTCATGACAAAGAGATCAAACCTATACAACCCCCAAATTTTTAAGCAGCCATGGAAAGTGTAACACCAACTTTGTAATTTAGTCAACCTATGAAAAGCCTAGTAGAATGACTTAAATCAATAAAACATCTGATGCAAATTTTCCACAAAAATTAAAATTTGATGAACAATAGCAGACATCTAGTAAAACAATCAGAGAACATGGTGGACCTATGCTTTAAAAAAAAAAGGGGGGGGGCTGGAGAGATGGCTCAGAGGTAAGAGCGCTGCCTGCTCTTCCAAAGGTCTTGAGTTCAATTCCCAGCAACCACATGGTGGCTCACAACCATCTATAATGAGATATGGTGCCCTCTTCTGACATACAAGGGTACGTGCAGGTGGAACACTCTACACATAATAAATAAATCTTTGAAAAAGAAAAGATTAAAAAAAAAAAAAAAAAAAAGAGTACAGTAGAGGAAAACAGAAAAACACCAAAAAGTTCAATGAGGCCGATCTGAAGCACCAGGCTTTACCAATAAGATCTAGGTTATAAAAGAATGCAAAAGGCTGCTGATACAAGTATCTCATAAAAATTAAAGGGTAGGCTGTAAGGTTCAATCAAAATAAAGTCATTGAAATTTCCAGTTTGGACTGCCTATCTATAAATGTGATTTTTTTAAGTGCCTCACTACTACTACCCAGCAAAAAAAAACTAGTAAAAGATGTTTCAAGAAGAAAACCAAATTAGCTTGTTGTTCTCTTGAAAATTGGAAGTGATTACAAACAACTAACAGGGGTGTGGTGGGGGGGTGAAATTGTCCACTCTGCCTGACTGCTTACTGCACATTTTCTGTTGTGATGCTTTCTGAGCCCTTTGCATGAACTCAGACACAAGTTTAAAATACTGATTTCAATATCTACTTGAATGGTGTCATATTCTTTAAAAATAATGTTACAAAATGCAGGCTTTCCATAAGAAGAAAAGAACTAAACTAATAAAATATGACAGCAAGAATGGCTTGGGGCCAGAGACCCATTTGAAACTTATAAAATCTCTCTAAGATCAGATGGACATATGTTTTCTTCTTGCTAGGTGTAAAGCTATACAGTCACACAAGCTTCTGTTTCCAGTTTTAACTTAAAGCCAGGTGTTGCACAAGATGTTAAAGGCTTCTATTCATCCTCCAACTAAAACTTAATTTTGTTATCACAGCAGGTATCTAGGCTACCAAGAACGGCCAAATTTACACTCCTAAGTGTATACAGTAGAGGGCCTGTAAATAATTTTGACTCCAGAACTATTATTATGTAGTAACTAAAAATGGAAAATAAAAGTAGGGATGGGAAGTATCAACTAGTGTAGGAAAAAGAATGATAAATTATGCAAAATAAATATCAAGAAGTATTATTTAATTTATTTAAATGAAATTATTTAAATTATCTTGAAATAGTATGGAGAAACATATTTATTATGTTAACTTTTTAAAACAAAGTTTAATTTATATATCATGTGATCAAATTTTAATTAAGTAGATGTAGACATGAGGAATTATAGAGAAGCCCATGTTTGACACTAGTGAACACATAATTTAGATTTTAAAAAAAGGAACAAAGTATCAAAGTCATCTCTTAAAGGTACCAGACAAAACTAACAAGTTGTGAAAACTCACCAAGGTTGGTTCAAAAATACTTGCAGCATGAGGAAAACAAACCAGTGTTGATAGCCTTTCTTTTCCTTCCCTCTCTCCCTCCTTTTCTCCCTCCCTCCTTTACTTCCTTCCTTTCTTCTTTTCCCTTTTTTCTTTTGGTAGTGTATTTGCCAAAATAAGAAGTGGCTAAATGTCTCTTTTGAGAACAACATAAGACTAAAACTCAAGTTGTGACACGGAGCAATAGCTTTGGTAGACCCCTGAGTTAGGGTCCGAACAACTGCCACCTTGGAAAGGGGGACCAGCAGGATTACCCTGGATGCTGAAGGACTCATGTAAGTAGAGGTCAGATTAAGTTAATCACAAATTTCTAGCATCCTCCACCATCCTAGTGTTGAATCCAAGGCTAAATAAAGTAAATATGGTAGCTGGGAGTGTATCTCAGTGGTATAGCATGTATGGGACGCTAAGCTCGATTTCCAGAACTGCAAAAACATATATTTTAAGTGCTGCTTTTCCAAGAAAACACACTATAATCTTAGTTTTTTTAAAGACTCCTAGACACAATTTTGAAACACCACTTTTATTTGATTAAAACAAACAAACAAATAAACAAAAACCCACTACCTAATTAGTCATCATCTCTAGTAGCTGGCATAAAACTTTTATATCTCTTGTACCGTCCTGAATGGTAAAGGCAACAGTATTTTCTTTTAGTATAGTGTTTTACTCCTAATTCCGGGTACAGCATACATTAAAAGTCCTTGGACTACTAAATCAGGTGTTATGGCACACCCCTGTAATTCCAGCACTGGGGAAGCTGACACAGAAAGATGGATAGTTTAAAGGTAATCTCAATCTGGCCAGGAAGAATCAAAGGCTAAACTAGCCTACACTGCAAAACAACCCCTCATAAAATTAAACCCAGAAGGTAGAGAGGTGACTCCATGGATAGGAATGCTTACAG
Organism: Acomys russatus; assembly: GCF_903995435.1. NCBI lineage: Eukaryota > Metazoa > Chordata > Mammalia > Rodentia > Muridae > Acomys > Acomys russatus. The sequence continues at coordinate 13,764,458 of NC_067149.1, forward strand.
CAAATGCAGGAGGACCTGAGGCCCAGCAAAATTTCTGCAGAAACTGACAAACTCATTTTAAAATGTCAAGTGTATTAAAGAAACAAAACAATTTTTCACAAGAACAAAATTGGAGATTCTACACAAGTTGATTTTGAAACTCACTGTAAAAGTCTAAGAAGACCATATACTCTGTGCTGGTGTGACAGACAGAGAAAATAAAACAATTCAGGGGAAGAAAAAACACATACAGCCAATAGGTATTTAGGGACTTCCAAAGTTAAAAATAGTAACTTTCCACTAGAGATCTCAGACAGATGGCATATAACTGAGCTTAGTGACACAGGTCACTGTGTGTAGCCTTGAGATGATGCACTAAGACACACTAGTCTGTGTCCACGCTAACCATGCATAACCTAATTCTAACTTTCATACAGCTTCACACAAAGCCAAAGCAGGAGCTCTATAAAACAACAGACTGGTATCAATGCTATGGAAGAAAGGAAAGACTCAAAGATAGACTCTGACTGGAGAAACCTATAAAAATATGACAATTTGCCAGGCGTGGTGGTGCACGCCTTCATTCCCAGCACTCAGGAGGCAGAGGCAGGTGGCTCTCTGTGAGAGTGAGGCCGGCTTGCTTTACAAAGCAAGTCCAGGACAGACAGGACTGTTACATAGAGAAACCCTGTCTTGAAATCCACTTGCCCTCCCCCACCCCCAGGATGATAACCACATGCAACATTAGGTCCTCAACTTGATCCTAGAACATAAGACAAGTCAGTGGCAAAACTGAGGAAATCTTAATAATTTCTATCATTAGCTAATACATTTCTATAAATATTAAGCTCCTAGTTTTTATGAATACAAATGTCCCATGGCTCATGAAGGGGAAAGAGACATAGAAAACAACTGCACTATTTTTGTGACGCTCACATAACTTTAAAATTATGACCAGCTCTTTTTCATGGTACCTAGATGGTTGGCTGGGTCAAGATGAAGCTGTAGCTCCTTCCTGACCACTAACTATCAAAAACGCGCTGGCGTGGATGATGAACACACGCTTCGTGCTTTCTACGAGAAACGCATGGCTACACAGAAGTAGGTGACGGTGCTCTGGGTAAGGAGTAGAAAGGTTATGTTGTCTGGTTCAGCAGTGGGAATAACAAACAAGGTTTTCCCATGAAAAGGGTATCTTGAGACCCATGGAAGAGTGTGCAGGCTGTTAAGGGTCATTCTTGCCCAAGAAGAATTGATGAGAGAAAGCCCAAGTCTGTTTGCAGATGCATTGTGGGTGTCCATTTGAGTTTTCTTGACATAGTGATTGTAAAAAAGGGAGAAAAGGATATTCCTGGACTGACAAACACTACTCTGCCTCAGTAGTTGGGGACCAAAAGGGCTAGCAGAATCTGGAAGCCAATGTGTTGTCAGAAAACCCTTAAACAAAGAAGCTAAACAAGAACCAAAGTACTCAAAATTCAGCATCCTGTTACTCCATGTGTCCTGCATCACAATCATCAACATAGTACTCCGAAGAAACAGTGCGCTCAGATAACCAAAGAGAACACTGCAGAATATGCTGAACTTTTGGCCAAGACAATGAAGAAAACCGGAGAAAAACTATACGAACAGATTTCCAAAAGATGAAGGCTGTCCTTACTGAACACTTCTACTTCTACTTCTAAGTCTAAGTCTAGTCAAAAATAAGTCTTTAAGAGGAAGAAATAAATGACCAAATCTTGAAAGCAATAAAGTAAAATTATATCCAAAATTTCAAGGAAAAACAACAATAAAAGACCAGCAATCCACAAAAACAGCAAGATTGGATCATTGTATATTAGTGACAGGACAACAAAATGGCACATGATGAACAACTGAAGAGCTAAACATCACCAACCATATGACCAATAAGAGCACTTTTACTTATTTACTAAGCCAGTTACCCACACAAATACTTATATAATAATGAGTTTGTGCAAAATAGAAAAAAACTATACATTAATCACTAGAGAGATACAGAACTCATAGAGAGTGGGAAAGTCCTGCTATATTAGTATGAATGAAGCATTTATGCCAAATGAAGGAAGGAAGGCAGGTGTGCATGTGCACAGAGAGAGGGAGAGAGAGAGAGAGAGAGAGAGAGAGAGAGAGAGAGAGAGAGAGAGAGAGAGAGAGACAATGTATGAGAAACCTTTATGGAACCCACTAGTTTTAAACTAATTAAAAAACAAAAAACAAAAAAAGTTAAGAATTTGAACCCAGACTCCCAGTACACACTGACAATGCTTCCCCCAGAAGACATGGGTTATTAAAATAAAAATCGCGGTGCCACAATGGAATACCTCCATTGATCACGAAGGACTTAGGGAACTCATAAGCATCCCATTAAAAAAGTACCTAAATAAGCATCCCATTAAAAAAAGATAAACAGAAAATTTTTTAAATAGTGTCATGTGTTACTATGGAATCACAAGTTAAAAGAGAAAGGAGGCCCATTCCAACCCTTTATGACTAAAATCCAAAAAGCCAGTGATGACAGTCAAATGCCTATGAGCACATACTGCAAGGAGCTGGTGTCCTGTGGGTATGTGAATGACTCAATATATCCATCTGTGAGAAGTTTGGCAGTCTTCTAAAAAGTTATATATAGCCTAACCAAATGACCTAACACAGTGATCACGTCATGGTGGTTTGAATAGGTTTGGCGCCCATAGACTCATATGTGTGAATGCTTGGCCCATAGAGAGGGGCACTATTAGGAGGGCACTGTTGGAGGAGGTTGTCACTGTGGGGGTGGGTTTTGGGATCACATATATGCTCAAACTACACCTACTTTAGGATACAATCTCCTCCTGCTGCCTATGGATCAAGATGTAGACCCCTCAGCTCCTTCAGCACCATGTCTATTTGCACACTCCCATGTTTCTTGCCATGATGATAATGGACGAAACCTCTGAACTGTAAGTCACCCCCAATTAAATGTTTCCCTTTATAAGAGTTGCCATTGTTGTGGCGTCTCTTCACAGCAATGAGACCCTAACTAAGACACATGCTATGAAACTTTTACTAAGATGATTTGGAAATGTGAGCCCATACAGAACACCTGTGCACAAATGTGCAGTCCCTGTAGTCTTTACTGCCAAAACTTTGAAGCAACCAAACTGACATATAAACTATAGAACATTCATGAAATAAACTATTATTGAAAATAGAAAACAAAGAACAAACACAGCAGAGATATACATGCCACTGCTGAGTGGGGGCCACTGTAAAAGGCTTCATACCATACAACAATCAGGAAGAAACAAAATACTGGTTGTGGGAGGTCATGAGTATGCATGTGTGTAAAGAACACGGGATTCCAATATGTGGCATGGGGCACTGAGCCTAGAAAAGGGGTATTTAACTGAAACTAGGAACTGAAGTCGGTAATAAGTTCAACACTGGACTATCAGCTATAACTACTAATGCCTCACTAATGCAGGGCACTACCCTAAGGGAGGGGCGGCATGTAACTCAACAGGCCAGCACATGCTCACTGTGCCTCAAGGAAGCCCTGGATTTGATCAAAATACACATGGGTGAGGGGGGAAAGCAGGAGAAATTATGACTAGAGAATAGAAGGGGCATATGGAAACTATCTGCTCGATTTCTCTATATACCTAAAACTTACAGTGTAATGCAAATAGAGGGGTAAATGGGAAAAAGAAGGGGAAAATCAGAAAAAGTGATAAGTACAAGAAAGGAATGAAAACTAAATAGAATCAAAACATTACATACTACATGAAAATGTCATAATGAAAACATTATTATATATGAATAATATGTTTTAAAAGTAGTATATTAAATAACAAAGTCCAATTAAAAACAAAAGTATTTTTATATAAAGCATTTCAATGTTTAAAAAAATCATAACATATTCATAGTTTTTAAATCACTAAGGGCGATAGAATTCAAACCCTGCATGGACTAGTGACATACTTAAAAATGTGACTTAACCCCAAGTCAAAAGAGAGCACAGTTGCTTGCTGTGCAGAGGCAGGTTAACAACTGTCAACTCATTAAGGCTGTGCTACCTCTAAACAGCTGGTACATGAAAACACTTCTATTACCTAAAAAATTTAAGGTTTTTTAAATGTTCATTTTATGTTAAAAAATGTAATTCCAGTCAGAACTCACCATGCCTCCCTCCCAGATATGCACATGAGAGGAAAATGACACAGCAAGAGAAGATTGGCCTCTTAGGCCTCATCTGCAGAGTCACACTTTCAGCAGGAGGTAAGAGAAAAGAACAGTGAGAGCAAGCTGCGAATGTCAGGCTAGGCTCCCACAGCATGGAGCATGTATCTGCACTAAAGCACCCATGCCAGTCTGTTCAGACCCCATAAGAAGATGCCACTTACCAGGCAGATGTCAACATTTATCTACTTCTCAGCATTCTGGAAGGCTGCAATTCCAAGATCTAAGTGTGGGCAAACTCAGAGAGAGGGACAGCTTCCTGGTTCTCACTGGGCCCACATGTGGTAGAGGGAAGGGCCTCTTTTGGACTTTCTCCTTGCGTTAGGATTAGTATTCCTGTGCATGAACTTTATACTCCCCAGACCCAAGTACCTCCCAAAGCACTGCCTCCTAATACCTGCTGTTGTGCATGAGAATTACACCATGAGAATCTGAGGGAGCCACAAACACTCAACATCAACACAGTATCTATCACTGGAGCTGTAACGAGTCTTCATGACACACTGAAACATGGAGAAACTGTTAGGGACCATCACTGACTTACCTTCCCATTAAGCAGAGACAGCCTCAGAACACTGAACTGAACCAGAAATCAAATGTACTAATGGTAAAGAAGTAAAGAACTCTAAAACTGCTTTTTAAAGTGAAGCTAAAATTTCATATGAGAAAGTACATCCAAACAAGTAAGTTTCATTGTTTTTACTTTAAAGTATAAGACTATGGCCTGGGGAAAAAAGTCAAAGGACCAACTAAGAAACTAATAGAAAAATGAAAGTAAGGAAACCAATTTTTTTAGAAAATTCTGGAACAAGAGTAGAGTTTTTTAAAGCTTATAGCCATTAATGACATTAAGCAAGCCAAGCATTTCTTCCTCTGAAATAGGAAAGCGAGGGTGATGACCCAGAGGAAAAATGAAATTTGAGAAAGCTATTGTAATGACCTTCACCACTCATAAACTCTACATGAGATACAACATCTGGGGATGGGGTGAGTAACAGGAGTAAAATCTGAACCATCACAGCACAGTGGAGCAGAGAGGGGTAACAATGTCACTTGTCCTGAAAGGGAGTAAATGTTCAGTAGCTTCCATTGCTGCTATGAATGTCACTGCTTGTGCTCTTCCCCTTTAATAAACCATCACACTTCAGAATGCAACAATGAGAGCACAGTTAATAGATACAACCTTCTCCCAACAAAATAAAAGATTGACTATGTTGACAATTCCACACGTACCCATAAATTCATCAAATTCTTAGCAAATTCCTACTTTGCTCCAGAACCCTGCTGCTTACATAGCATAGCAATCTGACATTAATCTGAGTCCCCACTAACACCTACCTCACAAACTCATGGCAAAGTGTGCTTGTACTCATGAATGCTCCAAGCCACTCCTGCTGTCTCAAGCATTTCTAATCATACTGATTATTCACTCGTTATTCACTCTGCTTGTATATCCAAGATACAGACAGGGAGACAGAGAAATGAGCCCTGGATTCCAAAGGAGCAGCCTGTTTGTTGAAACTCAACAGTAGTGTTAGATAAAAATTGTTTGTTTCCTCCTTACTCAATATCCTTGGATGTAAATTAATCAGACCCATCAATGTATCAAAGTGACATCTTATAGGAGATGGGGGACATACAAAACTTATACCAAGACTATGATGTCTTTAACCTGGAAGAGAATGAGAAAAGAAAGAGGATGGGGGAAGGGGAGGGGAGGGGAAGGGAGGGGAGGGGAGGGGAGGGGAGGGGAGAAAGAAAATAATAGGGTTAACTTGTGTATGGACAGATGGATATTTTTTAAGTACTTTTCTTTTCCACGGGGGAATATCAATAGCCTTTTAAGCACTCTCACATTGAAATGTGTATTCTGACAGTCATGTCAGAGCCTGGATAAAAGCCTTTTCATGGAAATCATTAAAAAGAAAAGATCCAGACAAGAGGCCTGTTTTTGTCCAGGAATGAGAGTGGAAGAGAATAACTTCAGCTTTAGACAATAGAAGTACCTTTCATACTGGTGGGACAGACGAAACGACTGCCCTCTCTCCGTGCCCCACACCCAGGCAGCTAAATTCTCAAACAGCTGCCGTCTAAATACTCTACAGACAGCAAAGGAGCTGTGAGGGCTTAGAGAAGGAGAACATCGGCCAGAACAGTCACTGTGATTCAGAGCAAAGGGAATAAAGCAGCCCCAGAGGAGTTCCAACAGTGGCCCCTCCCGGGCCCCTGCTCACCAGTGTTAACCCGCAGTCTCTCGGCTCGAAACTGCTGAATCATCTCACCAGGCACTGTGTGCCTATCTGCTCCTGAGAAACAACAGTCATTCCTCCTTCAACCATCACTTCCTTACTGCCCACTGCTGAACACTCTGCTGCCCATGACCAGGCACTTCTGAGTGGCTGACTCTCCCTAGGAAACTGGAGGGTGAGACAGCCATCCTGGAAGGTCACTTTTTATCTTGGCTCAAACCCCAGGTTCTCTGCAAAAGATGCTTTTTTGTTCCTGAAAGACCAAGAGATACTGATATTTCCCTTCCTCAAGTTAACAACCTTTCAAGGTCTCCCCCACCGGCTGCATTTCCAACAGGCACCCTCCCTCATTTAGTACCAGCCTGTATCTGTATCTGTCAGAATGCTTTCACTTACATATCCCATCAAAGTCACTTCTAAATGATTACTAACTGGGCCAAGAAAAAAACTTGTTGATTAGTCCCTGGTCACTTGATGCTGATGAAAATTGCTGCCACAAATATCTTCTAAGAGTCCCCAAATGATTTACTGGTTTAACCACCTTAGGAAGAAGGATAACACAAAAATTCAAAGTTGGTGTTATTGAAATAAATAAGTAAAATGGAAATAAAAGCTATTCACAGTCTCAACCACACTTTAAAAAACAATTAAAACGAGAACTAAAAAATATGAAGAAACTATGGCTTCAGATCCTCAAAGACACTTTGAAAACTTTTTTCTCTTCAGTCTTAAATTTAGGGACATCCTTGACTTCTTCAGAAAACTACAAAAAAGAATTCCATAGTAATGAAGATGATGACTGGCTTTGTACACCCCACAATAAGCTGGACTGATTTAAGTCTCGGGTGCATCTGTAAGGGAGATACTTTTGTGATTTTCACTTAAGAGAAGGGGAAACCAGCAGGTAGAGATAGATATATGTTAAGTCATCACAGGCAACACATCCCAGAGCTGCAGAACCAAGAGCGGAACAAATCAGAGTGGCTACACCTTCACCTGTGGATTTCCACCTACACTAACTGCCTCTCTTACTGATCAGATCCAGACCATCCATCCTTTATTAAAATTATAGGATTCTCGTGTGTGTGTGTGTGTGTGTGTGTGTATGTGTTGGGGGGGTGGCAAAGAGAAATACAGAGACACAGAGAAAGACACAGAGAGACAGAGACAGTGTGTGTGTGTGTGTGTGTGTGTGTGTGTGTGTGTGTGTGTGCCTGTTTCTTTGTCTTTCTGTCTGTGTGTCTGTGTGTCTGTATGTGTGTCTGTGTCTGTGTGTCGAAAATTTGG